>NC_045436.1:1493170-1559638 GCF_002776525.5 Piliocolobus tephrosceles | reverse complement strand
TTTTTTTTTTTTTTTTTTTGAGACGGAGTCTCGCTCTGTGGCCCGGGCTGGAGTGCAGTGGCGCGATCTCAGCTCACTGCAAGCTCCGCCTCCCGGGTTCCCGCCATTCTCCTGCCTCAGCCTCCCGAGTAGCTGGGACTACAGGCGCCGCCACCTCGCCCGGCTAGTTTTTTGTATTTTTAGTAGAGACGGGGTTTCACCGTGTTAGCCAGGATGGTCTCGATCTCCTGACCTCGTGATCCACCCGTCTCGGCCTCCCAGAGTGCTGGGATGACAGGCGGGAGCCACCGCGCCCGCCCCGCTGCTGCCGTTTTGCACCGTTATCTCCTTCAGGCTTCTGTGAAGAAGCGAGGCTGTGAGCCTGTGACTGGCCCTTCTCTGGGGGCACTGGAGAGGAGGAGTGGGGGACTGGACACCCCCTGCAACGCTTCCCCGGCTCCTGAAGCCGGTTGCTGTGTCCATTTGGATTGTTAGAGAGAGATCGTCCCCAATAGCCCTTCTCTGTCATCTAACACCTTTCTATGAAGAGATGGAAATCTATTTTAAAAACTTGGTCTGTTTCTTCCTCTTCAGACCTTCTGAGTTGACTTGCCCACTTTATCAGTTTACTGAAAGCAAAGAACAAAAAACAAAACCCAAATAAAAACCTATCACAATCACCTTTTACCGGAAGGTAGTTTGGGTAGTAGTTAGTCAAAAGGATGAAGTGTTGGACAAAAATCTTCCTATGTACCAGGCATTTACGGGGAGACTGCAGGTCCTTCTCCCAGTGATCACACATCACAGCTTTCTGGGCCATCTGCGTCTGGCTTCTGACTTCTGCAGTGTAGATACAGCAGAGGGGGTCCTGTGCTATGTGCTGTGATCACTACCTACTGTGATCCCGGCATCTCCAAATGGGATTACTCCACTGCTAGGCAAATTGCACCGGGTTCTTTAATGATGGGGTGTTGACACATGGAGTGTGATGAATCCCTTACTGCTAACCTTCCAAGAGGAGGTGTCGCCGCCCCCTGCTGGCTGGGTTACAAATGCTGGAGAAGCCTAGGATTGACTGTGGCAATTGCAGCGCTAGGTGGAGTTCAGTGGGTGGCAGCTAGAAAGATACCAACCACATCGTTAAAGTCATATTCATTACCTTAAGAGCAGGAAGAGTGAATTTCAGTTCTTGATAGTTTGTCAAGGCACAGTGCTGCCAATAGTTCCTTTGTTTGATAATCAGTTCATTTTCCTAATTCAAAAGGCCAATACCAGGGCAAAAGATGTTTTGAAGTTGGAAAGTAGAACCTTGTTTTACTGTGTATGTATGATAAGTGCATGAAAAAAGCTGTAAGCTACATGTCACTTGGAGTCTTCTTTTAACCTTAACATTCACTCTGTTTCATATTGTCTGTAAAGATTAATGCCCTCTTCAGTAATTCTGTGGATCTGTGGATATGAGTGTGTGTGGGGGGGAGGGGATACATATGATTAATTTCAGGGCCCTAATTCTGGTCTCTGTTACGTTCTTTGCTGTTATTCCTTTATCTCTACCCTAGCATGTATGTGTATGTTTAACTCACTCCATTCCTTGATTTTTCCACCAAAAAAACAAACCAAACCAAAGAACCAGAGACCTTTATTTAATACAACTATGCTTTTTTTTTTTGATCTTGTGAGACAGAGGAGGATTTTTATCACTGTGATGTGAACAACTGTTCTAAGGAGAGAAGCTGTCCAGTCTTTCAGAGTACCCTGTTGTACTCTGCTGCTCCCATTTTTCTTTTGCGTGTGCCCTGTGCCCTCTGCTTCCCCAGATTCTCCTCCTCAGTTACTATTAATTTGTAGAAAAGCATGATCAATTATTTTATTTTTTTCACTTCCTGCTACCATATATTCAGAGTAACACCTTTCACTCCAAACAGCTTATTAAGATAATTTCCACAAAGGAAAGCAGGATTCCCAGCGCCAGCTTTTAAGATAATTACTCAACAGTCCCGACACCTGATTTTTTATAGGCTTGATGGCATTGTAATGAAGTCCATTCTACTTAGAATTTAAGTAACAAAATCTTCTGGAACTGCCTTTCCCGATTACAGTTCCTGTTTATCCCCCAAACACGCAATTCCCCCCCTCCCTCCTCCTCCTTCCCTGCTTAGCTGTAGAGCTGCCCACACCTCCCTTCCTCCTTGGAACAGATGAGACACGGCCAGCCCTGGTTTTCCTTCTAATCAGAGTGTGGGAGCAGATCTTCCTAGCTCTTAAAGGCTCTCTCCCTGGCCAGCAGACATATGTCAAAGTGACTGAATGCTCTTCTTCCAGAATGTGCTAAGGACTGTCTGACGTTCTTCCTTAAGGCTGAACCATTATTTGTTTTGAGAGTCCTGGAATTTGGAAGATAAACTCCCTCCTACTCTAGCTTTTCAGACTTCTTTCTATTTGGCCACTAAGTAGTATAACTGTGTAAAAGAAATACACAGCTAAAGTTAGAGTGGCTTTTTCTGAGTCACTTCATAGGTTCGATAAAGATGCATCACGCCATGTCTTCCTCTGTGTGGGCTGCTGTAACAAAATACCATAGATAGATGGCTTAGAAACAACAGACATTTATTTATCACAGTTCCAAAGGCTGGAAGTCCCAAATCAAGGCATTGGCAGATTTTGTGTCTGGTGGGGGCCCATTTCCTGGTTCATAGACAGTGTCTTCTTGCTGTGTCCTCACATGGCAGAAAGGTTGAGGGAATCTCTGGGGTCTCTTTTAGAAGGGCTCTAATCCCATTCAGGGGCCGCATCCTTGTGACCTCATGTAACCTAAATTACCTCCCAAAGGCCCCACCTCCTAATACCATCAAAATGGGGGTTAGTGTTTTTTTTTTTTTTTTTTTGAGACGAAGTCTGTCGCCTAGGCTGGAGGGCAGTGATGCAATCTCAGTTCACTGCAACCTCCACTTCCTGGGTTCAAGCAATTCTCATGTCTCAGCCTTCTGAGTAGCTGGGATTACAGGCACGTGCCACCACACTTGGCTGATTTTTTTGGTATATTTAGTAGAGACGGGGTTTCACCATGTTGCCCAGGCAGGTCTCAAACTCCTGACCTCATGATCCACCCACCTTGGACTCCCCAAGTGCTGGGATTACAGGCGTGAGACACCATGCCAGGCTGGGCGTTAGATTTTAACGTAGACACTCAGTCTATAGCATGCTGTTTTCTTTTTTTCTTTCTTTTTTTTTTGAGACGGAGTCTTGCTCTGTCGCCTAGGCTGGAGTGCAGTAGCGTGATCTCGACTCACTGCAAGCTCCACCCCCTGGGTTCACACCATTCTCCTGCCTCAGCCTCCTGAGCAGCTGGGACTACAGGTGCCCGCCACCACGCCTGGCTAATTTTTTTTGTATTTTTAGTAGAGATGGGGTTTCACTGTGTTGTCCAGGATGATCTCGATCTCCTGACCTCGTGATCCGCCGGCCACGGCCTCTCAAACTCTTGGGATTACAGGCATGAGCCACCGCTCCCAGCCCATGCCATTTTCTCATTCATTGTGAAGATTGAAAACAAATGAATAACTTGCTTTATCTCAGTACCTTTTTTCCCTGTCAGTGTATTCAATGACAAAGAAAATACTTGATTCCATAAATGCTCCCACAAAAAAACACTTCATGCAAACCTTCATCCCCATATCCTCCATCCACCGGAGAACCCAAACTAAAAAATGTCTCACACGTAGTTCTGCACATTCCTTCACATTCACCTAGTTGTTTCAGATGAAAATTTAGAAGACAGTGCAGGAGGTGGCAGGAGCCAAGAAGGAAGGAGTCCGTGCATTTGAGGGAGGATCATATGCATAATCACAAAGAGCTATTTGGACTTGATAAAGAACTACTATTGTGTTGGATACACAGGAAATAATAAAGAAACTACTATTAGGTGTTTGGATATACAGGAAATAAATCTGTTTAGAAATATAGAATATACACACCCAAACATATGCACACACACACATATTGGGCGCATATTGGACTTTGTTACAACAGTCGGCTTTACCTTTATGGATACAGATCTCACCACCTGCCAGGCACCTGTGTTCTAAGCCCGTTAAGAACTGTCTCGGTGAGCTGGGTACAGTGGCTCACGCCTGTAATCCCAGCACTTTGGGAGGCCGAGGCGGGCGGATCAGGAGGTCAGGAGATTGAGACCACTGTAAAACCTCGTCTCTACTAAAAATACAAAAAATTAGACGGGTGTGGTGGCAGGTGCCTGTAGTCCCAGCTACTCAGGAGGCAGAGGCAGGAGAATGGCGTGAACCTGGGAGGCAGAGCTTGCAGTGAGCCGAGATCGCGCCACTGCACTCCAGCCTGGGAGACAGAGGAGACTCTGTCTCAAAAAAACACAAAAAAACAAAGAACTGTCTCGATGGTCTCAGAGGGGCCCCTCAGCAATGCTGCCGTCTGGGTTGAACACTCTCGGATGAGTTCCCAGTTTCTGTCATGCATGGTCCTTCCTCTTCAGGGATGCAGCCACCTTGCAGAATGCAGTAGGGGCGTCGGGCCCTGGCCTTGACGGCGAAGAGTCTATCTTCTTGCTCTCCATCCCTTTGAGTTGGGCTACTCTCTTCTGCTTACAAAGTACCAGGCTCTCTGCTCCCTCTTTTTCCCAAACCAAACCAAGGTGTTTTTACTGCTGATAAATAGGCCTGCCACTTGGAAGAGAAACGTACCTTAGTTTCAGATCCTGTTGTCATATGAGTTTGTAGGTTCTAATTGAATATAAAAATCCAAAGTTTTTTTACATGAAGTATCTCTCTCTGTCTCTCTTTTTTTGTTTTTTAATGGAGTCTAGCTCTGTCGCCAAGGCTGGAGTACAGTGGTGTGATCTTGGCTCACTGCAATCTCCGCCTCCCGGGTTCAAGCGATTCTCCTGCCTCAGCCTCCTGAGCAGCTGGGACTACAGGTGCGACCCTCTACATCTGGCGAATTTTTGTATTTTTAGTAGAGACAGGGGTTTCACCGTGTTGTCCAGGCTGGTCTCGAACTCCTAACCTCAGGTGATCCACCCACCTTGGCCTCCCAAAGTACTGGGATTACAGGCGTGAGCCACCACACTGGGCCTATCTCATGTTTTTTTTGTTTTCAGCTAATTATTATTACTTTAGAATCACTGTGTGAGCTAGATGAGAGACATCGTCATATTTTAAGCAATTGCAGTTTCTGGCTTAGCGCCTCCATTCATTCAGCAAATAGCTTTTCAGCCCTGGTTTGTACCAGGTGCTGCTCCAGGTGCTAAGGATATGGCATGGCACCAGGTGGACGAGATCCCACTCTTGCAGAGTTGATGTTTAGTATTATAATACAATAATTGGCTGAATTTGAGGTTTTATGAGTTGAGGGTGATGTTAAGAGATTTATCCTTTCACTGTTTCCAGTTCCCATTGTAGCAGTAAGAAAAGTATGACTATCTCAACAGTTAATTCTGTTTTATGTAGCTATAAGGACATTACTACAATTTACAGATAGCTTAGAAAGAGAAGGAGAAAGGACAGGCATGGTGGCTCACATTTGTAATTCCAGCACTTTGGGAGGCCGAGGTGGGCAGATCACGAGGTAAGGAGATGAAGACCATCCTGGCTAACACGCTGAAACCCTGTCTTTAATAAAAATACAAAAACTAGCCGGGCGTGGTGGCAGCACCTGTAGTCCCAGCTACTCGGGAGGCTGAGGCAGGAGAATGGCGGGAACCTGGGAGGGGGAGCTTGCAGTGAGCCGAGATCGCGCCACTGTACTCCAGCCTGGGTGACAGAGCGAGACTCCATCTCAAATAAATAAATAACAACAACAACAAAAAAACAAACAAAAAATAAACCCAAAAAACAAACAAAATACAAAAATTAGCCTGACATGGTGGTGGGCGCCTGTAGTCCCAGCTACTTGGGAGGCTGAGGCAGGAGAATTGCTTGAACCCAGGAGGCAGTAGTTGCTGTGAGCAGAGCTAGCACCAGTGCACTCCAGTGTGGGAGACAGAGCAATGCTTTATCAAGAAAGGAAAGGAAAGGAAAGGAAGGAAGGAAGGAAGGAAGGAAGGAAGGAAGGAAGGAAGGAAGGAAAGAGAGAGAGAGAGAGAAAGAAAGAAAGAAAGAAAGAGAGAGAGAAAGAAAGAAAGAAAGAAAGCAAGAAAGAAAGAAAGAAAGAAAGGAGGGAGGGAGGGAGGGAGGGGAGAAAGAAAGAGCAGGAGAAAGCAGAACTGATGTGAGAAACAATAGATTCCAAAAACTAAATCTCAACTTGCAATAATTGCTACAATTTATTGAGCAAGTACTTACTAGATAGCTAAGTTTTATATACACTCTCATAATAGCAGCACTAAAAAATTGGGATTATTATGCTCATTTTACCCAGGATAAAACTAAGGTGTAGAATGGTTAAGTGCCTTGCCCAAGGGTACATAGCTAATAGAAGGAGATTAAAAATCAAGTTTTTTTTTTTTTCTTTTTAAACTTTATTTTAGATTCGGGGGTACATGAGCAGATTTGTTAAAGGGGTATATTGTGTGATGCTGAGATTTGGGCTGCTATTGATCAAGTCACCCAAATGGTAAACATAGTTCCTGGTAGAAAGTGCTGTAGCCCTTGATCTCTTCCCTTCCTCTCTCTCCCCTTTTGGTGTTGTGGTGTTGCCAGTGTCTACCGTTTCCATCTTTTTCATCTTTTTTTTTTTTGAGACGGAGTCTCGCTCTGTCACCCAGGCTGGTGTGCAATGACGCCATCTCGGCTCACTGCAAGCTCTGCCTCCCAGGTTCAGGCAGTTTCCTGCCTCAGCCTCCCGAGTAGCTGGGATTACAGACACCTGCCACCGAGCCCGGCTAATTTTTGTATTTTTAGTATAGATGGGGTTTCTCTCTGTTGGCCAGGCTGGTCTCAAACTCCTGACCTCGTGATCCACCCATCTCGGCCTCCCAAAGTGCTGGGATTACAGGCATGAGCCACCACGCCTGGCCTACCGTTTCCATCTTTATGGATGTGTATACCCAAGGTTTAGCCCCACCTATAAGTGAGAACATAAGATATTTGGTAAAATTCAAGCTCTACTTGCATGTTCTTTTCTAGACATTGCTACCATGAAGAATAAACTGAGGAATTTTATCAGAATTGAGTCTAAGCTGACACACAACATATCACTAGAGAGGCCCTCTCACGTTTCCATGACACCGTTTTGCTACCATCACGATGGGCCTAGTGGACATTGATTTATAAGCCAGAGATTCCTTCCAGCTTGAATTGCACATTATGTTTTCTAGCTCAGACACTGACAAATTATGGCTGCAGGCCAAATCCAACCCTCTGCTTATTTGTGTATGGCCTCTGAGCTGCAGAGGCGCGATCTCAGTTCACTGCAAGCTCCGCCTCCCGGATTCCTGCCATTCTCCTGCCTCAGCCTCCCGAGTAGCTGGGACCACAGGTGCCGCCACCTCACCGGGCTAGTTTTTTGTACTTTTTAGTAGAGACGGGGTTTCACCGTGTTAGCCAGGATGGTCTCAATCTCCTGACCTCATGATTCACCCGCCTCGGCCTCCCAAAGTGCTGGGATTACAGGCATAAGCTACTGTGCCTGGCTTTTCTTTGTTTGTTTTTTTTGTATTTTAGTAGAGACAGGGTTTCACCATGTTGCCCAAGCTGGTCTTGAACTCCTGAGTTCAGGCAATCTGCCTGCCTCAGCCTCCCAAAGTGCTAGGATTACAGGTGTGAGCCACCACACCCGGCCAAGAGTAAGTTTTATGATACATGAAATTTACATGAAGTTAAAATTTCAGTCCCATAAATAAAGTTTTATTGGAACATAGTCTCACATCACTTAGGTGTTATCTATGGCTGTGTACATGCCACAGGGACAGAGCTGAGTAGTTGTTTCAGAAACCTTATGGCTCACAAAGCCTCTCAGCTTTTTACAGAATAAAGCTTGTTGACTTTCACTTTATAAGAACAGCCGTAAGGGCCACTCCTCTTGACCAAGAACCTGTTCAATTTATTTGCCATTAGTTCACTAGTTTCTTCATTCATTCATTCATTCATTCTTCTGTCAAAAACTTACTGTCTGCTTACTATCAAGCTTTGTGCTAGGCACTGTGGTAGAGGAACAAATAAAACTATAGAATGACTAGGAACACAATGGAAGGGGGAAAGACAAAAGTTGTTTCAGGAAGAAAGAATATGTGAAGACATGAAGTGATAACATAATGATAGTAATGACCCCCTTTAGTGAGCAACTCACATAATCACTTCTAGCATATGTGGAGCATGAAGCAAGCCCTGTATCAGCCCAAGACCACCTTATTAAAGGCTCAGAACCACACTTTCCGGTAGATTAATCACAAATCATAAAACTATATCGAAGTAGAAACAGGTTTGGAGTGGTCATGAAACTTATTCGTGGCACACAGCTAAAGAGTGCGGTAATCAGAACTCCTACCCAGGTCTACCTGGCCAGACTGAACAGGTGCTTTTATGGATATTGAAATTTCACAAGAATCTAACAGAATATGTGTTGTTATATTTAAAATAGATTTTTGATGATCTGTCATGTACAGAGACATGTCAGATTCATCTGTTTTTGGATTAATCTGTATTTACAAGGGCATTACGGACCTGAGATGTTCTTTCCTTCCCAGGAAAACCTTGTACGATGTCAGAAAAGCTCCCCCGCCTTTGCCACACAATTTTCTGCCCATGCCCAGTCCTCGCAGGGTGGCAGAGGAGGCAGACACACCAGCAACAGATAGTGATGTACGGTTTGAATGTATGCCCTGCTTTCTCCCCCTAAACATTGGTGATGATTCATCTTTTTTCCCATTGCTTTCAAGTATTATTTTTTAGCAAGTTCTAAATGGCTAAATGTGTTTCCTGGCATTCCTATTCTGTTACATGCAAGTTACGTTTAATTTTTTTTCATTTTATTTTATTTATTTTTTTAGACGGAGTCTTGCTCTGCCGCCCAAGCTGGATTGCGTGCTTTGTCCAGAATTGTTTCCCTCCGTTGGTCTCGCTGACTTCAAGAATGATGCCAGACCCTCGTGGTGAGTGTTACAGTTCTTAAAAATGGTGTGTCCATAGTTTGGTCCTTCAGATGTTCAAGCAGGGGCCAGAATTTCTTTCTTCCGGTGGGTTCATGGACTTGCTGACCTCAGTTGTGAAGCCAGAGACCTTCATGGCAAGTGTTACACCTCTTAAAGATAGTGCTGACCCAGAGTTAGCAGCAGCAAGAGTTATGAAGAGTGAAAGAACAAAGTTTCCACATCCTGCAAAGGACCTGACCCACTTTCTGCTGCTGGCTCCAGTGGCCAGCTTTTATTCCCTTATTTGGCCCCGCCCACATCCTGCTGATTGGTCCATTTTACAGAGTGCTGATAGGTCTGTTTCTACAGAGTGCTGATTGGTGTGTTTACAAACCTTTAGCTAGAAACAGAGTGCTGATTGGTGCATTTTTACAGAGTGCTGATTGGTGCATTTACAAACTTTTAGCTAGACACAGAGCACTCATTGGTGTGTTCACAATCCTTTAGCTAGACTGAAAAGTTCTCCAAGTGCCCCCTCGACCCAGGAAGTCCAGCTGGCTTCACCTCTCAGTGACACATTCTGGGTTCACTGCAACCTCCACCTCTCGGGTTCAAGAGAGTTCTGGCGAATTTTTGTATTTTTAGTAGAGACAAAGTTATACCATGTTGGCAAGGCTGGTCTTTAACTCCTGACTTCAAGTGATCTACCCGCCTCAGCCTCACAATGTACTAGGATTAGAGGCCTGAGCCACTGCACCCTGCCCGAGTTAGATAATTTTTGATTCAGCTTTATAGGCAGGAAAATGAGACTCAAGAGAATTATAATGCCCTGCCCAAAGTCATACAAAGTAGTAAGTGACAGAAAAGGTGATGTAAGACTACATCTGTTTTCATAGAAATAAATACAAAGCAAAACCAAATCACTTTGTACTCTGAGTACTGTAATGTGTCGTAGTCCATGAACAAAAGGCACTGTGTGCAGAAGCCTTATGTGTAGAACTCCACTCCTAATAGATATCTTTTTTCCTTTCTCTATCGTTGGAATCAGGAAGATTTTTGTAATTTAAGATACTGTGTTTCTCCCTATAACCCATTCCATTGGTGGCACTGTGGCTAACCCTGTTTCTCATGGCTCCCTCTACCTTTAACAAAGTTTAAAACAGGGAATTGTGCTGTTAATTGGGGCTTAGGGGATGTTACCTTTCCTTCCTCTGGAAGGGTTCAATGTTCAAAGGCGTTTAGTCATTATTTAGTGATGAGTTAACACGTCTCCAGAATTTGGAAGTGAAGCTCAAACAGAAAGAAACAGCAGGACTAGATGGGCTTCCAAAGTGTGACTTATTTTAAAGCGATCGATTCATCTTTTACTAATTGGAGATACCTAGTTCCAATTAATTTAAGGTAGTGTCTCATCAAAATATGACCAAAGTAAAAACAATATTTTGCAACACCATCAAGTTCGTTGTAAACTTTCTTAAGAAAAAAAAGTTTTGGCTGGGTACAGTGGCTCACACTTGTAATCCCAGCACTTTGGGTGGCAGAGGCAGGCGGGTCACAAGGTCAGGAGATCCAGACCAACCTGGTTAACATGGTGAAACGCCATCTCTACTAAAAATACAAAAAATTAGCCGGGCACGGTGGTGGGCACTTGTAGTCCCAGCTACTCAGGAGGCTGAGGCAGGAGAATGGCGTGAACCCAGGAGGCGGAGCTTTCAGTGAGCGGAGATAGCACCACTGCACCCCTGCCTGGGCAACAGAGTGAGACTCTGTCAGAAAGAAAGAAAGAAAGAGAGAGAGAGAGAAAGAAAGAACCTTTTAATCAGATGCCATGTGCACAGAGAACGGAAGCTTAAAGCAAAGATTTAGAAGGGGCGAATTTATGTCTACTCAGGGTAGGCACAGAAGTTTTTTGGTAAGGTGCATTACTTTTGGCAGAGCTGTATATTGCCCTTTGTGGGGGAAGGTTTGCTTTTTTTTCCTAATTCAAATTTCACCATGACATGTACTCAATATTCTTTAAGACAAGAATCTTGAGGTCTTACTTCTCACTGCATAGAAAGTCAATCACAGAGATGATGAGTACTGCCAGGGAAGAAGGCGTTTTGGTTGTTGCAGCTGAAAAGATGGTAGATCAGTTTTAAATCCACCTCCCTAGCTGACTAAAATTAGGAGTTTATATAGCAGGGAAGAAATGGAAAACAGGAATTCAGGATGGGTAAGGAAGAGGAGTTGGTCAACAGGCAGCAGGTGATTAGTTAGACAATCGTGATGGGTGATGGGTCTGCCATCTCATCATCCAGATGCTGTGATCTGGTGAGTGTCAGCTTCGTGACATGGGGAGGCCTGATGGTTGGTTTCCTGAGAAGGGAACTCAGGTAAGACCAATGTACCTTTCTCAAGTTTCAAGACTGGGAGGGAAAATTTCTATGTTGTATTAGTCAGTGTTCTCTAGAGTGACAGAGTTAATGAAATATATATATATAAAGGGAGTCTATTAAGTATTAACTCACATGATGACAAGGTCCCACAATAGGCTATCTGCAGGCTGAGGAGCAAGGAGAGCCAGTCTAGGTTCCAAAACTGAAGAACTCGGAGTCCGATGTTTGAGGGTAGGAAGCGTCCAGCATGGGAGAAAGATGTAGGCTGGGAGGCTGGGCCAGTCTCTCTTTTCACATTTTTCTGCCTGCTGATAGTCTGGCCACCCTGGTAGATTAGATTTTCCCCAGCCAGATTAAGGGTGGATCTGCCTCTCCCAGCCCACTGACTCAGATGTTAATCTCCTTTGGCAACACCCTCACAGACACACCCAGGATCAATACTTTGTATCCTTCGATCCAATCAAGTTGACACTCAGTATTAACCATCACATATGTTTACTCAAAAGTGCTGAGACCAGCTCGGTCAGGGAGACCCTAACCCAGCGGCGCTAGAGGAATTAAAGACACACACACAGAAATATAGAGGTGTGAAGTGGAAAATCAGGGGTCTCACAGCCTTCAGAGCTGAGAGCCCCGAACAGAGATTTACTCACGTATTTATTAACAGCAAACCAGTCATTAGCATTGTTCCTACAGATATTAGATTAACTAAAAGTATCCCTTGTGGGAAACGAAGGGATGGGCTGAATTAAAGGAATAAGTTGGGCTAGTTAACTGCAGCAGGAGCATGTCCTTAAGGCATAAATCGCTCATGCTATTGTTTGCGGCTTAAGAATGCCTTTGAGCGGTTCTTCGCCCTGGGTGGGCCAGGTATTCCTCGCCCTCATTCCCGTAAACCCACAACCTTCCAGCATGGGTGTTATGGCCATCACGAACATGTCACAGTGCTGTGGAGATTTTGGTTATGGCCAGTTTTGGGGCCAGTTTATGGCCAGATTTTGGGGATCTTGCTCCCAACACAAAAGAAACCATACACTTCAATTATATGGGACAACTGGGTCAGTTTCACCTCTACCTTCATTTTCTCAGAGCCCATGTTGATCCATGAAAAGTTCAAAGATGAATTCCATTTCTACAGTCCATCGAGTACAATGGAGAGTAGAAATCAGTATTCAAGTAGCTACAAATTGATAAATTTGCATTCTTAGTTTAACTCTAGTAGTTGACTAGAGTAGCCTGTCTTAATGAGCTTATTCAATGCTATGTTTCCTAAGAATGTATTTGCTGTTTCGGTAGTCCGTGATCTGCAGGGAATCAGCTCACAAAGGAGTGGCCAGCCAGTGAGGTGGGAGGGGGCCGTCAGGGTCAACTGTGAGGTTCCCGCCATGGCAACGTTGCAGCCTGAACAATACCTTTTTTGTTTTGTTTTGTTTTATAAACAATGTTTTGCTTTTTTGGTTCACATACTTCCTTTGTGTTGCCATGTTTAAACACTGACAACACTGCTCACCAATTTAGTTAACAGGTCCATATTCTAAATTCATTGAGGAACGTGAAAAAAAGTGGATCCTCCTAGTCAATATTTTGTTCCCTCACTGATTAAATAGCAGATACACTAATCTAATTTCCATTCTTAATGTTGGCTTTAGAGGAAACAAAATCATATCTTAATAATTGAGAAAGCTAGGCGGAAAGTAAAAATAATCAGTTTGCATATTACATCTCCAGTTGAAGTGAAACCAAAAGAGGCAGAAGAGTTTTAGTTGTGTTGCTTACATCAATAGATCCACCATTTAAGCAAAAGTGTAACTAACAGCAAATGCTTAAAGATTGGGCATCATTCCAAAATTGAGATCTTTTTTTTTTTTTTGAGACGGAGTCTCACTCTGTTGCCCAGGCTGGAGTGCAGTGGCACGATTTCGGCTCACTGCACGCTCCACCTCCCGGGTTCATGCCATTCTCCTGCCTCAGTCTCCTGAGTTGCTGGGACTACAGGCGCCTGGCACTAGGCCTGGCTAATTTTTTTATATTTTTAGTAGAGATGGGGTTTCACCATGTTGGTCAGACTTGTCTCAAACTCCTGACCTCAAGTGATCTGCCTGCTTCGATCTTCCAAAGTGCTGGGATTACAGGCATGAGCCACCGCACCCAGCCAGTTGAGTTCTTTAGATCATTCTATTTTGAACCATTCATATAAACTTGTTTTTAACGAGAGGTGACCTCCCTGATCTTCCTATGGTCTCACAGGATGGGACCACAGTCTACATTGAGAGGCTCACGTCAGGAAGATCTAGCTACTGGTATAGGTCATCAGTCTTGTTAATGAGCTGACTATTGCCTCTCTCTGGTGTGACATCCTGGCACCCTTGATCTCTACAGAAAGAAATCAGTGCTGGCATTCAATGGAAATCTCCAAATAGGCTTAACTGAACTTTTTCAGGGTAAGATAGAATGTTCAATTTTTAGCTTAATGATGATTCTGGGACCATAAACATACCAGATTTGAGTTCACTTAAGGTAATTATGTGGGCAAAAATAAAAGTGCAATTAGCTTGTTCGAGCCTTAACTAAGGGCAATTATCGAGCACACAAACCTGGAGAAAATAGGTTCATTCTTTACATTGTACTAAGCTTCCCAGGTTTGCTCCTTCTATTTTCACCTGTCAGTGGGGGTAGAATTATCTAAGACACTTCCAAACACTAATTCCAGATAGTTTTTCTATAAAAAAAAAAAAAAAAAAAGTGTTAAAAAGTTTTTAAAAAGAACTTTTAAGTCTTTAAAAAGTAAAGGAAGATAGCTTTCTTAGGTATTCTGTCTCTTTTTTTATAAACAATAAAAAAAAGAGATAATTTTTGGGTGTATTTTTAGTACTATTTGTTGAATTGATAATGTAGTCAGAATGTAGAAAAGAAAACATGAGTTATAATAAAAGTTTGACAGTTTTGGTCAAGCTGATTGCCTCTAGTTAATTACTGATAAATCAGTTGCTTTCTCACACACAACAAATTCTATCTAATCATTAAAATATCCCCAGTGCCTGGAGCACAAGATAATTAGTCTGATCACTTTGGTTCTTATAATGAACGAATGAAGTTGAGTTTATGGCAAGCTCTGGACTGTGGCAGTGACTGACAAGATTAAAACAGGAGCCTGGCAATTTTTGTTTATGAAATACAAAATAATATCCATTTCAGAATTGCCAATTTAGCAAGGTTGCTAGTTTAATAAAATGAAAATACTTGTTGGCAAAAATATTTGGATTTGTTAAAAATCTGAGAATTGTCTAATCTTTCATGGCAGGTGATCAGTGCATGGAAGAGGATACAGTTCATCCTAGTTCTTCTCCAGGTTCCAACCTGAGTCTTTGTTCCACCTGAGTCTTTGTTCATGTGTAAACATGCTATACACCAACTCAGCCCACTCTAAATATGCTATATCATGAACTGTTTCATTAAGAAGTTCCTTTAATCCAATGATTTCAAGGAACCTTTTAAAAAAGTTTTTTTTTTTTTTTTTTTTGAGACAGAGTCTCTCTCTGTCGCTCAGGCTGGAGTGCAGTGGCGCGATCTCAGCTCACTGTAAGCTCTGCCTCCTGGTTTCATGCCATTCTCCTGCCTCAGCCTCCCAAGTAGCTGGCTGGGACTGCAGATGCCCGCCACCACGCCTGGCTAATTTTTTTGTATTTTTAGTAGTGATGGGGTTCCACCATGTTGGCCAGGATGGTCTCGATCTCCTGACCTCGTGATCCACCCACTCTGGCCTCCCAAAGTGCTGGGATTACAGGCGTCAGCCACCATGCCCAGCCTTAAAAAAACTTTTTTTTTTTTAAGAGATGGGGTCTTGCTATATTGCCCAGGCTGGTCTCCAACTCCTGTCTGAAGCCATCCTCCTACTTCAGCCTCCCAAAATGTTGGGATTATACGCATGAGTCACCATGCCTGGCCCCAGCGAGCCTTTTTAAAAGAATAAATATATATGTGTATATTTTCTTCAAATATTAAATTTGGAAATAGAAATGTATCATAGTTTTTTTTCAATGGAGTTTATTTGCCTAAATATACAAGTAAGACTACTTTTTCTAGACTGCATTCAGGAAATTTGTTTTTCCAAAAATTTTTATTCATTTTACTATTTTTTGGATGTTACAAAAATTTTTTCTACCGAATCAACTGAATCAAATGGATTTACTAAGTTAAAAAAAAGTAATGTTCAGTTAGCCATACACTGTGTATCTAATTTCATGTTATCGTTGTATTTCATTCATGCAGCCTTCTTAGAAGGTAAATGTCATCATGGTTTTCATTTTACGGAGCAAAAAGTGAAAGTTAATGAACTTGCCCAACAGTGGGCATCTGTTAAGTGACTGAAGCCACGTGTGTCTATTTCTCAGTTAATAGCAGAATATGTATAGTTACTGGTTTGAGCACTGGTGTTAGACACATTTGGATTTGAATTCTGGTTCCATCATTTACTTCTCTAGATACTTAATTTTACTTTTCTAAATTAGAAAGAAACTTACATTTACTTTTCTAACTCTTGGTGTATTCATCTCTAAAAGGTATAGTAATAATATCGCCTCCTAGGATACATTCACGAGGTTTCAGTGGGAAAATCCAAACAATGCTTTTAGTGCGGTGCCTGGAAATTTTTAAATTTTAAATTTTCAAAAAGTATTTATATTATTACAGGCATAAAGTAAACTGAAATTTAGCCCAGGGAAGTACTTGATGTTTTAAATTAGTTTGTGTGTTATTAGCATGGATACATGTATGTAAACCCAAGTTTTTTTGGTTTTTGTTTTTGTTTTAATAAAAAGGAAAGAAAGAAAATTCTTAAGACTCCTGGAATCTTGAGCTCCGAGACTGGAAGGGTTTTCCAAGAGCAAAAGGTTTATCAGTTACTTTCATGTCTTGGCTTCTTAAGTATTCTTAACATTTCCACACCAGAGTGAGAAAGAGTTGAAAGTACACATTCCTCAGCCCTGGGCCCAGTACAAACACATTCCTCCATATATCTCAACTTTCTGGGCCCAGTACAAACACTCCATATATCTCAACTTCCTGGGCCCAGTACAAACACTCCATATATCTCAACTTTGGAAAAACACCACCTGGAGAGACCCCTAATAAGGTCACAACCGTTTACGGCTTTACTGAAAGCACGGGAACCAATAGAAAACTGCTAAAGGTATAACTTAAAACGTTAACCAATTGTAATGCTGTAACCAAAAGAATTCCATTGTTCCTCTATAACCTGTTTACATCGGGCTATAAAAAGCAAGTACATGCATCGTTCAGGGCCCTCTTGTACGTTGAGGAACGGAGGGACCAAGTTCGAACTTGCAGTAAAGATCCTTGCCGCTTGGCTTTGACTCTGGACTCTGGTGGTCTTCTTTGGGGAATAAACGGTCTGGGCATAACAGAGGAAGTGAGGGAAGGAAAGAGTGAGGGCAGAGTGTACAGTGTGCTGGTGATAGGATGTCCAGAGAGAGAACATTTGCACTGGGACTTTACAAACCTCAGCTTTACATGGTTAGCCTTTATGTAGGATACATTCCAGGAAGAAATCCTACGCGATATTTCAGATTAAATGGTAGATTCAAAAATAAAAACAATTGCATTCGTTTGCTAGGGCCGTTGTAGCTAAGTTCCACAACCAGGTGGCTTAAACCACAGAAACTGTCTCACAGTTCTGGAGGCCAGAAGTCCGAGATCATGGTGTTGGCAGGGTTGGTTTCCATTGATGGCTATAAGAAGAAATCCATTCTACGTTGCTCTCCTAGCTTCTGGTTTTGCTGGCAATCTTTTGGTATTTTTTTTTTTTTTTTTTTTTTGAGATGGAGTCTCACTCTGTCGCCAGGCTGGAGTGCAGTGGCACAATCTCGGCTCACTGCAACCTCCACCTCCTGGGTTCAAGCGATTCTCCTGCCTCAGCCTCCTGAGTAGCTGGGACTACAGGCACGCGCCACCACGCCCGGCTAATTTTTGTATTTTTAATAGAGACAGAGTTTCACCGTGTTAGCCAGCATGGTTTCAATCTCTTGACCTTGTGATCTGCCCGCCTCGGCCTCCCAAAGTGTTGGGATTACAGGCGTAAGCAACTGCATCCTGCCTTTGCTGGCAATCTTCATGATTCCTTGGTGTATGTAAGCACCATCCTCCATACCCCTGATTATCTGCCTTTATCTTCACATGGTGTTCTTGCTGTGTGACATCTGTGTTCAAATTTCTCCTTTTTCTAACCACACCAGTCATATTGGATTAGAGTTCCAGCCTACTCACTATGATCTAATTTTAACTAATTATATGCATAATGGCCCTGCTGCCAAATAAGGTCACATTCTAAAGTCCTGGGAGCTGGGGCTTCAGCATGTGAATTTTAGAGGCCACAATCCACCTTAACAGCAATCATCACAGATGGATATACTGAGCAAATCCAAGATGGGAAAATTAACATCACAGGGATAATCATAGCTTCGTATTAAGTTAAAAATCGCTCTCAGAAAAAAATTAACTGAATGATTGAATGGCAAGAATGTGTCTGGAAAGGCTTTGAGGTGTTTAATTAACCACAACTTTTAAAAAGCTGACAAATTGATGTGATGACTAAAAATATTAAAGCAACTAGAGCCTACATTACAAGAATGATAGTCTAGATCAAGTGAAAATGATAATCACCGTCCACACTCGTTCCAGGACCAAACAAATAATGCTCATTGATGAAAGTTGTAGCTAAACTCAGAGAATATTCAAATAAGTTGTCTGTTGGATAGTAGGACAGTACGGAATCCCTCCTCAATGGAAGACACGTCAGCAGAGGTGGACAGCCATCTGTTGCAAACAGAAGAGGAATTTGGAAAAGTTTCCTAAGAAAGCCCGCACGTCTGCACCATTGCCAATTGGTATTGAATGAATGGCACCTGTAGGTTTCTACGTCTCTAGGGCTCTCTGGATTTTACTGCCCATTGGTGAGCTCCATCTGGCTCTCCCTTCTTCATCTCCCAAGTGCAGGCAGTAAAACAGGCCTTGAGCAAGCAAACCAGATCCCTGGATCAGATACATTGCATATGTTTGAAATGCCCTCCACACCTGTGGGCGTTTCTTCTTAGGTGGAATGAGAGACTTGAGAAAAGAAATGAGACACAGAGACAAAGTATAGAGAAAGAAAAAGTGGGCCCAGGGGACCGGCGCTCAGCATACAGAGGACCCACGCTGGCACCCGTCTCTGAGTTCCCTTAGTATTTATTGATAATTATCTTTACCGTCTTAAAGATAAGGGAGTGACAGGATAGTAGGATCATTGTAGGGAGAAAATCAGCAGTAAGACGTATGAATAAAGATCTCTGTGACATGAATAAGTTTAAAGGAAAATGCTGTGCCTTGATATGCATATGCAAACATCTCCATAAACCTTTTAGCAGCATTGTGCCAGCAAGTCCCACCTTTTGCCGTAAGGCGGTTTTCTCCTTTCTCAGTAAACAGAACATACAATCGGGTTTTACACCGAGATGTTCCATTGCCCAGGGACGGGCAGGAGACAGATGCTTTTCTCTATCTCAACTGCCAACAACCGCCAAGAGGCCTTCTTTCCTCTTGTACTAGTCCTCCTCAGCACAGACCCTTCACAGGTGTCAGGCTGGGGGACGATCAGGTCTTTCCCTTCCCACGAGGCCGAATTTCAGGCTATCACATGGGGAGAAACCTTGGACAATACCTAGCTTTCCTAGGCAGAGGTCCCTGCGACCTTTGGCAGTGTACGTGTCCCTGGGTACTTGAGATTAAGAGAATGGTGATGACTTTTAACCAGCAAGCTGCCTTCAGGCACTTGTCTAACAAGGCACATCCTGCACAGCCCAAAATCCATTAAACCTTGAGTCACCACAGCACATGTCTCTTGCAAGGACAAGGTTGGGGGTAGGGTCACAGATTAACAGCATCTCAAATATAGAACAAAATGGAGTCTCTTATGTCTACTTCTTTCTATATAGACACAGTAACAGTCTGATCTTTCTTTTCCCCACACTGTTGCTGTATTTTGGACCCACTTAAGCCTTTGAGAATTGTCCTACACTGGCTGTGTGGGCGATTCCCCGGATGTGGCTGAGCCTATGGTTGACTTTCCAACCTGCCTGATTCTTCCAAGTGCATTTCTCCTTTGATTTAGTCAATGAAGTGTCTGATCTACAGTACTTCCAAGACCAGTCATTTCGGGCTGAACTTTAATCTCGATTCCTTCAGGCTAGCAGGAGGCATCTGTTCAAAGAAGGTTAGTAATTCAATCAGCCCGAGCTAAGAAAAGCATTTTAATCTAGTAATTAAAATGTGGGCATCCGAGTTAAACAGACCCGGTTTTGAGTCTCAGTTCTTTCTCTTATTATTAGGCAACTCATTATATATTGTAAGCCTTAGTTTATTATTTCTTCAACATTTGAATGAAAAATTGAATTCTCAGCCTGTTCCAAGAATTAAATGAGATCATGCATATGAAACACTTAGTCCAGGACCCAGCAGATAGAAAGCACTAGTAACTTACAGCTTTGTGAAAGCAGCAGCAGCAGATTGGAGGGAGGCAGTGGAGAGGGAGATGCACCAGAGGAGAAAGGCTTATGGGCAGGAAGGATGCCATTCAGGAAGCCAGAGATGTAATTTTAATCCAACACAGAGCACCTCCCTACACGGGAGCAAATAGGCTTAAACGGGTTTAGAATCGGTCATACCGGGAGGGACTGAGACGTGCACAGGCTCAGCTGAAAGCAGCAAGCGGCTTTCCAGTTAGGAGGGGTACGGAATCCAGGAGTGATCCTAATAACCTGTAGGTGGGACTCGAGGGATTTAGTCCAAGTTAGGGAGATTTCATGTGGGAACAAAGATGGATGGAGAAGAGTGGGGAATAGGCAACAGACAGAAATCCACGCAGAGACAGCTACACTGCAAGTGATCTGCTCTCAGTTGAGGCACTTCATTTTGAGTCTAGAACTCATAGAGGCCTTTAGTGTCTGGCAAGAATGATGGAAGCAAAGCAAGACCCAGGCTGGCGAGAATTCAGGTATCATAAAGGATATGCAGACAAAGACCTAGACAGGGATCTCCTTATTAGAAATGAGAGGGTTGGTAATGAAAGAAGCTAGATTCATTAGGTAGAATTTCATGAGGTTAGCAAAGATTGTGGCCGGGCACGGTGGCTCACGCCTGTAATCCCAGCACTTTGGGAGGCCGAGGCGGGCAGATCACAAGGTCAGGAGATCAAGACTTTCTTGGCCAACATGGTGAAACCCCATCTCTACTAAAATACAGAAAATTAGCCAGGCGTGGTGGCGGGTGCCTGTAATCCAAGGTACTTGGGAGGCTGAGGCAGGGGAATCGCTTAAACCTGGGAGGTGGAGCTTGCAGTGAGCCGAGATCGCGCCACTGCACTGCAGCCTGGTGACAGAGCGAGAATCCGTCTCAGAAAAAAGATTGTGTCTGTTGAAGGAACTCAATAAATGCTTCCTAAATGGTGTCACATGAACAGTTTTAATTTCTCACCCATTAAGAGCAGGACTGTCCTGGGTTCTGAGGTGAGGCTAAGCCTACTAAAGGGGACAAAGTCATTACCTATCATGGAGGAGATAACTCTAAGGACAAGGTACAAAAAGCCACAGAGTCCCAGTTCTCATGAAAGCACTTGAAAACCTGAAAAATTATGAAAGACAGGGAGAAAGTCATTCAAATACCTTTAAGCAAGGAAGAGTCAGCTCCACCCGGAAACCCACGATGGCTGTCACATTTCATGGTGAAGCGCGAAGCAGGTAACTGCCTAGACGGAGCGAGGCCAGTTGTCCTCCAGGTGAGGGGCTGAGTGCCAAGGAAATCCCTGCCTCTGACAATATCCATGTGTTTCCTAGTTTTTTCAGGCAGAAGTGCCTGTGGAAAGTTAATGTGTCTACTTAGTTACTCGGTTTTCTTCTCTTTTTTCTTTTTCTTTTTTTTTTTTTTTGAGGCAGGGTCTTGCTCTGTCCCCCAGGCTGGAGTGCAGTGGTGTGATCTAGGCTCACTGCAGCCTCAACCTGCCAGGCTCAGGCAACTCTCCCACCTTAGCCTCCTGAGTAGCTGGGACTACAGGTGCACTCCACCAGGCCAGGCTAATTTCTGTATTTTTTTGTAGAGATGGAGTTTTGCCATGTTGCCCAGACTAATCGGAAACTCCTGGACTTAAGTGATCCTATTTTCTTGGCCTCCCAAAGTGTGGGATTACAGGCATGAGCCACAGTGCCCGGCCTGGTTATTCGGTTTTCTAGAAGTGTCTCAGGCACTGATGGGGCTTCAACCTGTTACTTGGAAAAGGACAAGCCTGTCAGAAATACATATCTCTGTGGAAGAAATTAGAACATATTAGAAACAAAACCCCTGCCAAATATGCTAACTTTGTTTCAATACTTCATTTTATTTGAACAATAGAAGCGAAACTTACCTTGGACAAAATCAAGGGAACTTTACTTCCCTCTTTTCACGTACTTTCCCCTCTGCATTTGGTGGGGAAAGCTGTCCGCCTGCACGAGCTCCTCCGACCTTCAGATTATGTTTTTAACACCTCCCTATCAACTGCATGATTTTCTGTCTTTTTCTGACCTGGGGAAAAGAAAAAAATGATTTTATTTTCCAGGCCACATGGCAAAGTCTTTCTGGTTATCCATTGATCTTTAATGTAACATGAAGGCAACTGTCAATTTTTTTTTTTATACTTTAAGTTCTGGGATACATGTGCAGAACACGCATGTTTGTTACATAGGTATACACGTGCCACAGTGGTTTGCTGCACCCATCAACCTGCCATCTACATTAGGTATTTCTCCTAATGCTCTCCCTCCTCTTTCCCCCAAACACCTGACAGGGCCCGGTGTGTGATATTCCCCTCCCTGGGCCCATATGTTCTCACTGTTCAACTCCCACTTATGAGTGAGAACATGCACTGTTTAGTTTTCTGTTCCTGTGTTAGTTTCCTGAGAATGATGATTTCCAGCATCATCCATGTCCCTGCAAAGGACATGAACTCATCCTTTTTTATGGCTGCATAGTATTCCATGGTGTATACGTGCCACATTTTCTTTATCCAGTCTGTCATTGATGGGCATTTGGGTTGGTTCCAAGTCTTTGCTATTGTGAACAGTTCTACAATAAACATATGTGTGCATGTGTCTTTATAGTAGAATGGTTTATAATCTTTTGGGTATATACCCAGTAATGGGATTGTTGGGTCAAATGGTATTTTTAGTTCTAGATCCTTGAGGAATTGCCACACTGTCTTCCACAATGACTGAACTAATTTGCACTCCCACCAACAGTGTAAAAGTGTTCCTATTTTTCCCCATCCTCTCCAGCATGTTATTTCCCGACTTTTTTTTTTTTTTTTTTTTTGGGATGGAGTCTCCCTCTGTCACCCAGGCTTGAGTGCAATGGTTCGATCTTGGCTCACTGCAACCTCTGCCTCCCAGTTCAAGTGATTCTCCTGCCTCAGCCTCCTGAGTAGCCAGGATTACAGGCAATCACCATCATGCCTGGCTAATTTTTGTATTTTTAGTAGAGATGGGGTTTCACCATGTTGGCCAGGCTGGTCTCGAACTCCTGACCCCGTGATCTGCCCACCTCAGCCTCCCAAAGTGTTGGGATTACAGGCATGAGCCACGGCTCCTGGCCTGGTTCCTGACGTTTTAATGATCACCATTCTAACTGGTGAGAGATGGTATCTCATTGTGGTTTTGATTTGCATTTCTCTAATGACCAGAGATGATGAGCTTTTTTTCATATGTTTGTTGGTTGTATAAATGTCTTCTTTTGAAAAGAGTCTGTTCATATCCTTTGCCCACTTTCTAATTATTTTTTAAAAATTTGTTTCAATTCCTTGTAGATTCTGAGTATTAGCTCTTTTTCAGATGGATAGATTGCAAAAATTTTCTCCCATTCTGTAGGTTGCCTGTTCACTCTGATGATAGTTTCTTTTTCTGTTCAGAAGCTCTTTAGTGTAATTAGATCCCATTTGTCAATTTTGGCTTTTGTTGCAATTGCTTTTGGTGTTTTAGCCATGAAGTCTTTCCCACGCTTACATCCTGAATGGTATTGCATAGGTTTTTCTAGGATTTTTATGATTTTAGGTCTTATGTTTAAGTGTTTAATCCATGGCAACTGTCAATTTTCTTTATGCATTGTTTACTCTGCATTTTCTAAAGTTGCAAGGAAAAATAGTATTTATTTTTAAACTACTTTTGTTAAAATTATTTATTTATTTATTTATTTATTTATTTATTTATTTAGGCCAGTAGAGCTTATTAACCTGTTGATTTCTGAGGAAAAAATGGATATACTGACTTGATTATATGGTTATTTGAAATCTTTACTAAAGAAAAGTCACAAATTCTTCTATTTGAAGTTAAATATGAAGCTTCTACAAGTGACTGGACAACCTTGTTGATTTGTCCCTGTTTAGTACTTTCCACAAGTAACATTTTATTTGTAATGCTACCAAGATGTTTTTTTAAAACAGAAATAACAACTCTATTTTGAAGGAATCTAAAATTTACATGGAGAAGCAAGAACTTTTCTATAATATTTTGTGATAGTAAATTTAATTTAAGGAAGGTAATCCATTTGGAATTCATAGTCAAGAACAGGACAGACCAGAGCATATAATACAGCTCAGTTCTAATTTTCCAGATGTTAACTTCATGTTGTTTCTTCCTTTAATTTTTATTCTCTTTAAAATATTTTTCATTATAATTCGCAATTCAATAGATACCTTCTTCTTATGCAGCACTAACATATTTTCAACTTTCATTTACACATTCTATGGATATGCATTAAACACCTACTGTAGGTGAATCACTGTGTGAAGAACTGAAAAGCAGTGAACCAGCCTGGCAGTTTGTCTGCTCCCAGGCGGCCTTCGTTCTACCAGGTGAGCATTGGATAAGAAACTATGATGCTCTAAGGTACAAAGAAGACCCAGGTGTCCCTAATCCAGTCTTCCGGACAGGTACCCTAAAGGAGATGCCATTCATGGCATTCATGCTGAGAAAAATGGAGGATGAGCAAGAGACAGCAAAGCCAGTAGGGGTGGGGTTGGAGAAGACATCTCAGACAGATAGAACAGCATAGGCAGAGAACAGTCTAGAGCCTTACAGGACACGTTAGAGTTTCAAGCCTTTAACTTGGGGAAAAAAGAGATGCTATTGAAAGGTTTCATCATGGGAGTGGCAAGCAGGGCTGCTGCGTGTTTCCACACACATTACGACACCTTATCGTACACATGAGGGTACCTGGGATGCATGAAGAAGAGTACCTCATTTAGGTGAGTGCTACTCACATTGCGGACATCTGATATTTATATATTTGTTAGAGTGGTTTTCTGGTGGATGGCGATAAAATGGCTTGTTCTAACAAAATAAGTATCTTCTGACAATGTTTTGACAGATGGAAATAAATTGTCTTGAGGAAAGGGCCCTTTAAAAATTTATACAAAGGCAGTGAATCCGGCTAGTAGCAGGCTCTGGCTGTAACCATTTGCATTTTAAAATACTCCTCTCATGAACATTTGGAGAGTGAATCAGAAGGAGGTGGCTGAGGCTCTTGCGTTGTCTGTGTGAGGCATGATAGTGGTTTGGATTAGGATGATGACATAAGGTGAAAGACAAGTAGATGCGAGAGATATTTAGTGAGGAGAATCAACAGGCCCTGACAGTTGAACAGATGTAGGTTGGAGACTCCTAGATTTCTGGCCCTTAATTTATCAATTTCACTTGTGATTTTAATAGAAATTAATCATCTAGCTCTCAGACTTCTAGCTACTCTCCCGACAAGCCAAGGGACTCCCTTAACAAGACCTGATTTCTTTATTCAAGGTTGAAATGCATCTCTTGGTATTCTGCTTCAGTCAGCTTTGGCCTTTTTTGGCTGCCAAAACAATCGAAAGCTGCTGTGCAGTTGGTGTCTGTTCTAATCCTCAGTTTGCATTGGACTGTCCTATTTTTTCATTTCTCCAGCTGCTGAATAGCTGAATTCCTTATGATTACATCCTTCCCCTCTCTAATGCTCTCTAGAAGCTTAAGCTCCTGATTTTCCATGGAAATTCATTTAGTTATTTCCTCTTCATTATCATACACTCTTTATCAACTCTTTTGAATTTTTCTTCTGTTCTCTGATGAGTTTATTGCTTTCTAACTTGGCCATGGCTGAAAATATCATTAACCTGCGGCTGTTTTCTGTATTTGTCGCTAATAACAATGTTGGAAATTTGGTTTGACTCCCACCCTGAGGAGCTAGGCCATGCGCACCTGTGCACACACACACACATTCTCACACACACACTCACAAACTCACACACACACACTCACACACTCTCACACACACAGACGCACTCACTCTAGCTCATATGCTTTGCAATTGGAAACACCATTCCTCTTCAGGCCTTTGTAAGAATTATTATGAGTGTTGATAGCAATTCAATTCTGATTAAGTTTTATTAACAAATAACCAACATCTCATGTACATTCAAAAGCGTGCCTTCTTTCATTAATTATATAATTGAGCAAAAAGTTATTTTATCTGAAATGTTTAAAGCCTGGCCATTTTACTATGCTTCTTTTTTGATAACTTAAATATACCAATTTCTCTATATAATAAGTTTTAATCATTTGACTTTGAGGATTCTTGCTGAATCCTCAATGGACTCCCATGGTGTCCATTGTGCGATGGACTGTGACCCAGAAGCATGTCTCGCTTGACTCCAAAGCCCTCCTCTGACCAAGGACTGTGGAGACATCACAGTGTCTGGGAAGAGGCATCAGCTCAGACCCACTGCCCAGCAATTCCTGAGTGGCGGCGCCTGTAGTCCCAGCTACTCGGGAGGCTGAGCCAGGAGAATGGCGTGAACCCGGGATATGTATGAATGGTCATTAAATTATGATATCTGGGAGTAAATATGTGTACCAAAGGAAGACCGACAATCCCACATTGATGAAGACCATCAGCAGCCTCCATCTGAGGGAAATTTAACTGCCAAACAAATGTATAACATTGATTTTTCTGTATGTGATGAAAATGTCTATTCTGCTCACAGTTAATCTCTACTTCTGGACACTCCTGCTTTCTATGGAAGGTGATTAAATTAGAAAACATTATCTGAATGTTGAAAGAGAAATTGGGTACCATAAAATTAATTATTGTATGTTGCCAATATCACGAAAATACAAAAGATGATTCAAGGTTACTATGAACACCTTTATGTGCGTAAACTAGAAAACCTAAAGGAGATGGATAAATTCCTGGAAATACAGAACCCTCCTAGATTAACCAGGAAGAAACAGAAACTCTGAATAGACCAATAACAAGCAGTGAGATTGAAAGAGTAATCAAAAAAGATTGCTGGGAGGCGGAGGTTGTGGTGAGCTGAGATCACGCCACTGCACTCCAGCCTGGGCAACAGAGTGAAACTCCATCAAAAAAAAAAAAAATTTCCTCCGGGTCTCTCAGGGTCTCTCCGGGTCTCTCAGGGGTATAGGGGACAAGGGGAAGGACAGCATTAGAACAAATACCTAATGCATGCGGGGCTTAAAACCTAGATGATGGGTTGATAGGTGCAGCAAACCACCATGGCACACGTATACCTATGTAACAAACCTGCACATTCGGCACAGGTATCCCAGAACTTAAAGTAAAAAAAAAAAAAAAAGTGTTAGACATTAAAAACAAAATTGCCAACAAAAAGAAAGTCCAGGAGCAGATAGATTCACAGATGAATTCTATCAGACATCCAAGCAAGAACTGGTACCAATCCTATTGACACTATTCCACAAGAGAGAGAAAGAGGAAATCCTCCCTAAATTATTCTATGAAGCCAATATCACCCTAATATCAAAACCAGGAAAGGACATAACAAGAAAAAAAGCTACAGGCCAATATTCCTGATGAATATAGATGCAACATTCTTGAAAAAATACTATCTAACAGAATCCAATAGCATATCAAAAAGATAATTCATGATTATGAAACCATGATCAAGTGGGTTTCATATCAGGGATGCAGGGATGGTTTAACGTACCCAAGTCAATAAATGTTGGCCGGGTGCAGTGGTTCACGCCTGTAATCCCAGCACTTTGGAAGGCTGAGGCAGGCTGATCACGAGGTAAGGAGATCAAGACCATCCTGGCTAACACGGTGAAAACCCATCTCTACTAAAAATACAAAAAATTAGCCAGGAGTGGTGGCAGGCACCTG
This sequence comes from Piliocolobus tephrosceles, assembly GCF_002776525.5. Taxonomy (NCBI): domain Eukaryota; kingdom Metazoa; phylum Chordata; class Mammalia; order Primates; family Cercopithecidae; genus Piliocolobus; species Piliocolobus tephrosceles. Next base: position 1,531,999 of record NC_045436.1, on the reverse strand, counting down.
TAGTCCCAGCCACTTGGGAGGCTGAGCCAGGAGAATGGCATGAACCCTGGAGGTGGAGCTCACAGTGAGCCAAGATCGTGCCGCTGCAGTCCAGCCTGGGCAACAGAGCAAGACTCTGTCTCAAAGGAAAAAAAAAAAAAAAAAAAAAAAACACAGTCATACACCACATAAACAGAATTAAAAACAAAAATCACATGATCATCTCAATAGATGCAGAGAAAGCATGTGACAAAACCTAACATCTCTTTATGATTAAAACACTCAGCAAAATCGGCATAGAAGGGACATACTTTAATGTAATAAAAGTCATCTATGATAAACCTACTGCCAACATTATTCTGAATGGGGAAAAGTTGAAAGCATTCCCCCTGAGAACTAGAATAAGACAAGGATGCCCAATCTTACCTCTTCTATTCAACATAGTAGTGAAAGTCCTAGCCAGAGCAATCAGACAGAGAAAGAAATAAAGGGCATCCAAATCAGTAGAGGAAGTCAAACTTTCACTGTTTGCTGATAATGTGATTGTATACCTGGAATACTCTAAAGACACCTCCAAAAATCTCCCAGAACTGATAAATAAATTCAGCAAAGTTTCAGGATACAAAAGTAATATGCACAAATTAGTAGCTCTGCTATACAGCAACAGTGACCAAGCTGAGAATCAAATCAATAACTCAATCTCTTTTACAATAGCTGCAAAAAAGTAAAATAAAATAAAATAGGAATATACCTAACAAGGGAGAAGAAAGATCTCTACAAAGAAAACTACAAAACACTGCTGAATGAAATCATGCACAACACAAACAAGTGGAAACACATCCTATGCTCATGGATGGGTAGAATCAATATTGTAAAAATGACCATCTGCCAAAGCAATATATAAATTCAATACAATTTGCATCAAAATACCACCATCATTCTTCACAGAACTAGAAAAATGTCATAAATTTCATATGGAACCAAAAAAGAGCCTGCATACCCAAAGCAAGACTAAGCAAAGAGAACAAATCTGGAGACACTACAGTACCCGACTTCAAACTATACTATAAGGCCATAGACACCAAAACAGCATGGTACTGGTGTGAAAATAGGCACATAGACCAATGGAACACAATAGAGAACTCAGAAATAAAGCCAAATACTTACAGCCAACTGATTTTCGACAAAGCAAACAAAAACATAAAGTGGGGAAAGGACACCCTATTCAACAAATGGTGCTAGGATAATTGGTTAGCCATATGTAAAATAATGAAACTGGATCCTCCTCTTTCACCTTATACAAAAATTACTCAAGATGGATCAAAGACTTAAATCTAAAAATTTAAACCCTAAAAATTCTAGAAAATAACATTAGAAAAACCCTTTTAGACATTGACGTAGGCAAAGACTTTATAACCAACAACCCAAAAGCAAATGCAACCAAAACAAAGACAAATAGATGGTACTTAATTAAACTAAAAGGCTTCTGCACAAGAAGCAATCAGCAGAGTAAACAGACAACCCACAAAGTGGGAGAAGATCTTTGTAATCTATACATTTGAAAAAACACTAATATCCAGAATTTACAAGGAACTCAAACAGTTCAACAAGAAAAAAAACAAACAATCTCATCAAAAAGTGGACTAAGGACATGAATAGACAATTCTCAAAAGAAGACATACAAATTACCAACAAACATGAAAAAATGCTCAGCATCACTAATGATCAGGGAAACGCAAATTAAAACTACAATGTGATACCACCTTACTCCCACAAGAATGGCCATCATCAAAAAATAAAAAAATAATAGATGTTGGTGTGGCTGTGATGAAAAGGGAACACTTTTACACTGCTGGTGGGCATGCAGACAAGTACAACCACTGTGGAAAAGTGTGGTGATTCCTTAAAGAACTAAAAGTAGAGCTACCATTTGATCCAGCAATCCCACTACTGTGTATCTATCCAGAAGAAAAGAACTCATTATAGGAAAAAAGATACTTTCACACACATGTGTATAGCAGCACAATCCACAATTGCAAAAATATGGAACCAGCCCAAATGCCCATCAGTCAATGAGAAGATAAAGAAATTGTGGTATATGTATATATGCCATGGAATACTACTCAGCTATAAAAAGGAACAAAATAATGGCATTCACAGTGACCTGTATAGAACTGGAAACCATTATTCTAAGTGAAGTAACTCAGGAATGGCAAACCAAACATTGTATATTCTCACAAGTAAATGGGAGCTAAGCTATGAGGATATAACGGCATATATAAGCCATGAGGATATAATGGCAGTGGGGCCCGGCATGGTGGCTCACGCCTGTAATCCCAGCAGTTTGGGAGGCCAAGGTGGGCAGATCACTTGACGTCAGGAGTTTGAGACCAGCCTGAGCAACACAGTGAAACCCTGTCTCTACTAAAAATACAAAAATTAGCCAGGCGTGGTCATGGGCCCCTGTAGTCCCAGCTACTCGGGAGACTGAGGCCGAAGAATTGCTTGAACCCAGGAGGCGGCGGTTGCAGTGAGTGAAGACTGTGCTATTGCACTCTAGCCTGGGTGACAGAGCAAGACTGTCTCAAAAAAAAAAAAAAAAAAAACACACACACAAAACAAAACAAAACAAAAAAACAAAACCAAGAATGACACAGTGGACTTTGCGGACTCGGTTGGGAACTTGGGGAAGGGCAGGCGTGAGGTGAGGGATAACAGACTACACACTGGGCACAGTGTACATTGCTTGGGTGATGGGTACACCAAAATCTCAGAAATCACCACTGAATAACTTTTTTTTTTTTTTTTTTGAGATGGAGTTTTGCTGTTGTTACCCAGGCTGGAGTGCAGTGGTGCGATCTCGGCTCACCGCAACCTCCGCCTCCCGGGTTCAAGCGATTCTCCTGTCCCAGCCTCCTGAGTAGCTGGGATTACAGGCACGCACCACCACGCCCAGTTAATTTTGTATTTTTAGTAGAGATGGGGTTTCACCAGGCTGGTCTCGAACTCCCGACCTCAGGTGTTCCGCCCACCTTGGCCTCCCAAAGTGCTAGGATTACAGGCGTGAGCCACAGAGCCTGGCCCACCACCAAAGGACTTAACCAAGTACCACCTGTTCCCCAAAAACCTATTGAAATAAAAAACAAAAACAAATAAAATTATTGTGTGTTAAATAAACAAACAGAAGGCATTCTGTGAGCTCAGTAAGAAACAAACACAGAGACAAAACACCAAAGCTACTGGCTGCCATCAGGTGACTACCTGAAATGCCTTACAGTGGGGAATGCAATTAAATTCACACATTCCCGTTATAGGGAGACCTTTAATATCTGTTTTTACAGACTTAGCTCACATCACAACTCTACTCAATGTCCCTTTCTATTAACATTTCAGTTAAATTTTCCTCCAGAGTGATATGTTCTAGTGGAGGTTTCAGCAAAATTGACACATTTGGCATATAAATGAATCATCAGGCCTAATTATGCCAGTAGGTTTGTTTTTTTAACGGGGAAATTGGCACACTATATGCATAAGTTGTTGCCAAGACACATATTATATATTTGTAATCATTGAATATTGCTCTAAATTATTAGTAGTTACCAATATCAGAAATAAATTTAATAGATTACCTTAATTAAATATTATGTATTTACAAAACAATAAGAGAAAAACATTTTAGAAATATTTAGTTGTACCTGTTCAGTGATTAGTTTACCAAAAATCTGAGATTTATATATGCCAAGCTGTACATGTAAATGGGGATACATTATTATGATGCTATGCTAATGGCTTGAGAGAGGGAATATTCTTTTAAAAGGTTTATTTTACATATATAACATAACTAGACTGAATTGGAATTATATAGGAAAGATGGCAAAATACAAAACAATTTAGACTAAATTATCATCATTCAGAAATTTCACGAGGTTATAGATAGAATATAGCCATGATTTAGGTTTGTTTTAGAATATAGCCATGATTTAGGTTTGTTTATTCCTTATTTTTTCACTGTTCCTCACTAAGATTTATTTGTAAATAAATGAAAGTAATACTGAATAGATTTTTATTTAAAACCAACAAAATTCTTGGCCAGGTGTGGTGGCTCACGCTGTAATCCCAGCACTTTGGGAAGCCGAGGTGGACAGATCACAAGGTCAGGAGATCAAGACCATCCTGGCTAACACAGTGAAACCCCATCTCTACTAAAAATACAAAAACAAAATTAGCCAGGTGTGGTGGTGAGCGCCTGTAGTCCCAGCTACTCGGGAGGCTGAGGCAGGAGAATGGCATGAACCCAGGAGGCAGAGGTTGCAGTGAGCCGAGATCACGCCACTGCACTCCAGCCTGGGTGATAGAGTGAGACTCTGTCTCAAAAAAAAAAAAAAAAGAAAAGAAAAAACAACAAAAATTCTTTTATTATTATTTTTTCTTGAGTTTTATCACACCAAAATTTAAAGTAAGGGAAAATTGAAGAAGAAAGAGAGATAATTGATATAAATAGCACAGAATAGTAGAAAACAAGAAGACTGCTTTAGGCTACTAATTAAAAGAGACAAGATAATTTGCAGTGGTGTGGATTCAAGAATAAAGAGAAAAAGAATACAATAAATTATTCTTGATGGGAATTAAGACTGCTTTTAGTAGTAATTCTTATATTAGAATGTAAGTACGACTCTAATTAAAATAATACCCACAGTTGTCAAGTAGAAATATGCCTGTAAAATTAGCATATTGACAAGACTTGTAGTTTTTCCAAAATGTACTTGTACCATTATTCTCAAACAGTCTAACACATTTAATGGTATTTGGATCCTATTTGAAACGGTGTATTTCATTCCAAAGACTATTTTAAAACCCTTCCCAAGAGCATACAATTTCCATAAGACTAGATAAAAACTTCTTATTTTTACTAATGCATTTTACCTCAATATCAAGCAAATGCAATACACTGTCTCATGCAACACTGTTAATTTTTCCAACTTAAAGAGGCTATAAGGTAGATAGCTGAACTGAAGATTGTGATGGTGGTTTGTGCTATCAGATGTCAGAAAGATATTCCTGCAGGGAGAAAAGAACTAACATTCTAGAGTAGCAGCTTTCAATGTTATCTGTGTTATCTCCTCAAAAACCTCACAAAAGCCCTGTGAGGTAGTTACTGTTACCATTTTACATAGGAGGAAACTGAGGTTCAGAAAAAGGTTATGTAACATTTCCAAAAGTTGATCTAATTAGTACATACCTGGCAAACTACAGAAACAACCAGCTATCCAAATAATTGATCATTAGCAAAATATTAAATTGTCAAATATCTAAACAATAATTTAAAGCTACTGCAGTAATTAATTTAAAAATAATTCAATAATTTTTAAAAACTACATTTTCCCCATTATATATGTAATAAAGATGATTAAATTTGAAAAACAATGAAAGAAAGAAAGAAAACCACAGTATTGATATGATTTAAAGAAAGCCTCTCAGTACTTTTGTGAAATCCTCTTCGGTGTTCTTTTTCTTTCTTTTCATTGTCTGCTGTTCTTTCTGTTCTTTTGGTTTTCTTAGTGTTAATATTTGTGGTTATAATATATTATATTTATATTTAATATAAATTTATATTTAATTCTGCTTCCAAGCTACTTTAAACCTATCATGAATATATGATTAACTGATTATAATCATTTATCAAGTAAATGTACCATGATTTATTTAACTGTTAAAGCATATGTAACATTTAATGGTCTCCCATGTTTTGCTATTATAAACAATACCAAGCAGAACAACTTGCACATAGAGTGTTTTTAAACATTGTACTTTAGATAGATTTTTCAGAAGTTAAATCACTAAATATATTTAAAACTTTTGATAAACTTAGTCAAATTCCTTTTTAAAAAGTTAAGCCAATTTATGCAAAAGAGATAAACATTCAAATGTTTATATTACCTTCTTGGGTGCAGCACCCGATGAAAGCCTTCTTCCTTGGCAGTACTCATCATATCAGTGATTGGCCTTCTGTGCAGTGAGCAGCAGGAGCTAGATGGAACCCCTGATGTTTCAGTAACACCAATATTCCATCTCTGTCAGCAGGAAGAATTTACAGAAATGCAGAAAAATTATGCTTTTGTACTTGTTTAAACTTACCAATGAAAACAAAAATAGCCAGGGCTGGTTATCTTATAATTAATCTTTTCTTTCTTCTAAGTCTGAACTTTGGCCAACTGCAGACAGGGAGAATGAGTCTGTAATTGCTGTATCATCCCTCAAGCAAAGCAGCTAAGGATCCTCACTCCAACAGATAAGCTTTAGAGCAGGCATCCATCAGCACAGATGCAAATAAAGATCAGTGATCAACAGAGACTATTAAGATGATGGAGGGAAACCAAGATCTGGACAAACAGATATTGTAAATAGCCTATTTTTGTTAAGGATCAGATGACAGTTAACACCAGCACAGAACAATGCTTAACATAATTCTCAACTAGCGTATATTTTTGAGAAAAAACACATTCAGCGTATTCACGTACTGTTGCAGAAAGATTCCTGAACAGGGTAGACACTCATGACATTTGCTATTAAAACTGTTGACCACAATATGCACACGAGAATCCCAGAATGTACATGAATGAAGCCCATTCTTTCTTTTCTTTCTTCTCTTTTAAAAAATTACGGTGAAATATACAAAACATAAAATTTACTATTTTAACCATTTATAGATGTACTATTTACTGGCATGACCCATTGTTTCTTGAGTATGCTACAGTGACATCATGTTTTTAAAAGGCACACATAAGTTCCTGTAAAAGAAGAGATGAGAGCCATTATTTCTGCTCAGGGAGATCCAGGAAAGCTCCTGAGATGCTATGACATCCGAATCGGGTCTTACAGAAGAAGTAGGCGTTTCTAGACAGATAAGAGAAAATGACACTTCACATAGAGAGAAGCGCCTGAGCAGTGCCAGAATCATTAAAGTGCAGGACCTGCATTTTCAGGGGCAGTGAGTAATTGGTCTGAGTAGAGCTTACACTGATATTGAATGATTCACAACAGGGAAATGAATTTCACTTAAACTCTGTATTTTTTGAGGCTCTAGCCTGTGAGACAAGAGATGTAGAATCTATTTCTTACTTCATCCTCTTGCCTCTCCTGAACCCATAGCCACATGTACCTTATGAGGGGAATGGCCTTCATCAGTGGCAGGCATTTTCTGTAAAGAGACATTAAGTACCAGTCTTCCACTTCGCATATCATATGGTCTTGGTTTTTGTTGCAGCTGCTCATCTCTGCTGCTGTAGTGTGAAAGCTGTCACAGACAATCTGTAGAAAAATGGGCAAGGGGAGATGTCACCTGTGGGCTGCACTTTACCAACCCTAGGACTAGATCATCTCTAAGATAATCTTCTGTATCCATAATTTAGAACTCTAGCATTCTTTTTTTTTTTTTTTGAGATGAAGTTTCACTCTGTCCCCCAGGCTGGAGTGCAGTGGCCTGATCTTGGCTCGCTGCAAGTTCCGCCTCCCAGGTTCATGCTGTTCTCCTGCCTCAGCCTCCTGAGTAGCTGGGACTACAGGCGCCTGCCACCACGCCCGGCTAAGTTTTTTTGTATTTTTAGTACAGACGGGGTTTCAACGTGTTAGCCAGGATGGTCTCGATCTTCTGACCTCGTGATCTGCCCACCTCGGCCTCCCAGAGTGTTGGGATTACAGGCGTGAGCCACCATGCTGGACCTAGAACTCTAATTCTATTTCTATTTTCCAAATTGTGTTCTTCCACATCAGCTTGATTACACAGAATATTTTTGGATAAAGGGATTTTAAAAATTTGCATTGTATTATTGCTCTTTTCCTTTCAAAGTGGTAACGGAACGTCTTCCCTTAGTCTCCGCAAACAATCAATGTGGACACTGAGCTTCTACGTTGAAGGATATGAATTCTAGATTCTTCTGTAAGAAGTCAGAACAGGAGTCACAAAGCAGCTAAAGCAAATGCTCTGTGGAGGAATATGGCTAGCCTTACCCTGGGCAAATCTAGGTAATGTGAAATATAAATTAATAATAATTTACCCTTGGCTGTAACTACAGGGATTGGTTTAATGGTAGATGTGTTCTCAATTATTTTCATTTGTGTGGCTCAATAGCAAGGGATTGTAACTCTCTGGTGTGTGATTCTATTTAGTGTCCATATTAAGTCAAACTTAAGCATGTGTTTGAAAAATGCATAATTAATGAAAATTATCAAGAAAAATAAGATTATTAATATTGCCAGTCCAGTAGGAATGAAAGTCAGCCTGGAAGTGGAATGAAGACAATGAGCCCAGCTCTTATCCTACATAATCCTGTGGAGGCATAAACTAATTAAACAGTTTTGCTTTAATAATCTTTGTGTGTCTTTCCACAGGGTGAACTCAGATTGAACAGTTGCATAGAAGCAGTTGGGAAATGGAAGAAACTTCTCAATTGATGAAAAACGGTGAGATATCAGTTAGCCTTGTCAATCAAGGAAAAATTTCCAAGGAAAGTCTCAATTATTTTAGGAGATTTATTTGCCAAAGTTAAGCACATGTACTTGGGAGACAGGTCTATGCCTTTCTTCAAAGAGGATTTTGAGGGCTTCAGTATTTAAAGGGCGGAGGGTGGGATATTGAGAAATACACAGTTTTCATGGGAGAGGGCGGCAGGGGAAAATAGCCATTCATGCCTTTGCCTGGTTCAGTGAAGCCGCAATTTTTTTTTTTTTGAGACGGAGTCTTGCTCTGTCTCTGTCACCAGGCTGGAGAGCAGTGGCGTGATCTTAGCTTACTGCACCTCCACCTCCTGGGTTCAAGCGATTCTCCTGCCTCAGCCTCCTGAGTAGCTGGGACTACAGGTGTGCGCCACCACACCCAACTAATTTTTGTGTTTATAGCAGAGATGGGGTTTCACCACGTTGGCCAGGATGGTCTCCATCTCTTGGCCTCATGATCCTCCCACCTCAGCCTCCCAAAGTGCGGGGGTTACAGGCGCACCGTGCTAGGTCGAATCTGTATTTTTACATAAACTTAAGTAGACAATAGGGCAGAGGAAACAATCAGATATGCATTTGTCTCAGCTCGGCAGAGGGACAGCTGAGTTCCATGATATGTCCCCACACCTGTGAAAATGAACTATTGATTTACATTGCCCTGGTGAATTTTAACAGAAATATTTAGATCTTGGGCCCACAGGGAATTTTCCTGAGGGCAAACTGTAAGGGCTTTTCATCTTCGTAGCCATCTTTTAGGACCCAAAATGGGAGGCAGGTTTGCAGAACCCAGTTTTTCACCTTGACTTTTCCCTTTGACTTAGTGAGTTTGGGGTGCTGAGTATTGACAAAGAGTCAAACTTTGTAAAATATTTGAAGAGATTTATTCTGAGCCAAATTCAAGTGCCCATGGCCCATGACACGGCCCTCAGGAGGTTCTGAGAATGAGTGCCCAAGGTGGTCGGCATGCACCTCGGTCTTCCACACTTTAGAGAGGCATGAGGCTTCCGTCAGACACATTTAGGAAATGCATTGGTTTGGTTCAGAAACGTGCGACAACTTGAAGTGGGGACTTCCAGCTTATAGGTAGAGTAAAACATTTTCTGGATGACGGTTGAATTTATCTCAAGACCTGAGATCATTAGAAAGGAATGTCTGGGTTAAGATAAAGGCTTGTGGAGACCAAAGTTCTCATTTGCAGAGGAAGCCTTCAGGTAGTGGGCTTCAGAGAGAAGAGGTTGCAGAATGTTTCTTACCAGACTTAAAGTCTGTGTTGGTGTTAGTGCCGGAGAGGTAGAATGAGGCGTGTGTGAACGGACTCCCCATCGTGGCCTGAACCAGTCTCTCAGGTTAAATTTCAAGGGTTCCCTGGTTGACAAGGAACTCCATTCAGATGGTTGGGGCAGTCTTAGATTTTATTTTTGGTTTACTCGAGATTAATTTTTCCTTCACAGTTTTTTTTTTTTTTTTTTTTTTGAGATGGAGTCTCACTCTGTTGCCCAGGCTGGAGTGCAGTGGCACAATCTCGGCTCACTGCAGTCTGCACCTCCCGGGTTCAGGCCATTCTCCTGCCTCAGTCTCCTGAGTAGCTGGGACTACAGGCGCCCGCCACCAAGCCCGGCTAATTTTTCGTATTTTTAGTAGAGACAGGGTTTCATCGTGTTAGCCAGGATGGTCTCCATCTCCCGACCTCGTGATCTGCCCGCCTTGGCCTCCCAGAGCACTGGGATTACAAACGTGAACCACTGCGCCTGGCCCACAATTTTAAAACAAAGAATACTTCTTTAAGATGTCATTTTTAGAGCTAGCTTCTTAAGCCTGTGAATGTATATTATAAGATACATTAATCTCAGTCTACCTCTTGTTTTCAGGAAAAATGCAGTTTTTTGTGTTTGTTTTTTGTTTTTTATTTTTTGGGGGGATGGAGTTTTGCTCTGTCGCCCAGGCTGGAATGCAATGGTGTGATCTCAGTTCACTGCAACCTCCACCTCCCAGGTTCAAGGGATTCTCCTGCCTCAGCCTCCCGAGTAGCTGGAATTACAGGTGCCTGCCACTACCCCCTAGCTAATTTTTTTATTGTTAGTAGAGATGGGGTTTCACCATGTTGGCCAGGCTGGTCTCGAACTCTTGACCTCAAGTGCTCTGCCTGCATCAGCTTCCCAAAGTTCTGGGATTATAGGTGTGAGCCGCCATGCCTGGCAAGTAATGTTTGTAAATCAACAATTAAAACACATTTTTCGATTTTAGTTTATGTCTCTCTTCATTCCGTCCTTTGTAAGAAAAAACTTCAGTGTATGGAGACAAGGTCAGGGTCAGAACCCAGAGCCAGGATGCCCTGGAGAGCCGGCCTAGAGAGCGGCAGCACGGCTTCTCCTTCTGTCAGAAATGGAGCTGGCGCTGGGTACTTGATCTCTGCACTAGAGGCTGCATTCGCCTCTGTCCCTCACCATGAGACGACACCATGCAATCAAATTCTCTGCTGTGAACTTCAACGCATGGTCTCATCTTAATAAATAATGCACACCAGTCCCACACTTCTGATACTTGGAAACCTGATGACTGCAGCAACCTTAGAATCCTGGGTTTAAGTTGGGGAAGCTTCCGTGAGCAGCTAGGGCTTCTGGTTGACTTCCTGGGGCACAGCTGCCCCATCAGCCTGAGCTAGTTAGAACGAAAGTCAGCAAACTTTTCTTGTTAAGGGTCAGAGGGTACATATCAGCCTTTGTGGGCCATTCAGTATTGCTCGCAACTCCTCTTATCTGCCCTTGTAAGGCAAAAGCAACCATAGACAATATGTAAATGCATCACTGTGGTTGTGTTCCAATAAAACTTTATTGGTGAACACATAAATTTGAATTTCATATCATTTCCACGTGTTACAAAGCAGCCTTCTTTTTTTCCCCAATATTAAAAAAATAGAAAAGTCCTTTTTTTTTTTTTTGAGACGGAGTCTCTCACTCTTGTCACCCAGGCTGGAGTGCAGTGGCGCCATCTTGGCTCACTGCAACCTCCACCTCCCAGCTTCAAGCAATTCTCCTGCCTCAGCCTCCCAAGTAGCTGGGACTACAGGCGTGAGCACCACGCCCAGCCACAAAAGTCATTTTTAGCTTGCAGGACATACAGGTCATATTTGGCTCATGGTCTGTAGTTTACCAAATTCTGGGTTACACAATTTCATGGGGAAAAAAAAACTTGATTTTTAAAAATAATTTTGAGATCTTGCCTATTAGACTAGCTTAGCCTTAACTCTAAATTTTAGACGATCTCTGCCATTTGTATTATTATCCATTCATTTGGATGCTTCTCCTTTCTCTGTTGATGCTAGGGCATGGCGGCAGGATGAGCTGCCCACTTTTTTCTCCTTTGCTTCCCTCTTGCACTCCTTTCCTTAACAACATTGATTCCTTGCATGGAGATGGACCTGCCAAGACATTTTTAAGAGCATGCTACGGACACCTCAAGGTGTTTTTATAATCATTTCAATGAGTTAGAACTTTTTCTTTTTAGAAGAAATATATAAGGATTATCTCTTCCTCATAAGTTACTTACGAATAATTTACTTATCCATCATTATGGATGGAATTGTTCCCCTAAAATTTGTATTATTGAAGTCCTAAGCCCCAGTGAGACATATTTGGAGATAAAGCATTTAAGGAGGTAATTTAGATTAAATGAGCTCAGAGTGTGGGGACCTAATTTGATAGAACTGATGTCCTTATAGGAAGAGAAAGAGGGGCTGGGCATGGTGGCTGAAGCCTGTAATCCCAGCACTTTGGGAGGCCAAGGCAGGAGGATTGCTTGAGCCCAGGAATTTGAGACCAGCCTTGGCAGCAAGGCAAAACTTGGTCTCTACAAAAAATGCAAAAAATTAGCCGGGTGTGGTGGCACACATTTGTAGTCCAAAGTACTAAGGAAGCTGAGGTGGTAGGATCACTTGAACCCAGAAGGTCAAGGCTGCAGTGAGCAAAGATGGCACCACTGCACTGCAGCCTGGGGGAAAGAATAATACCCTGACTGAAAAAAAAAGGGGGGTGGGGGGAGGAGGCACCAGAGACCTCTCTCTCTCTGCACTTACAGGGGAAAGGTCACGTGGAGACACAGTTAGGAGGGAGCCATCTCCAAGTCAGAAAGAGGGCCCTCAGCAAGAACCAAGTATGCTGGCACCTGGATGTTGGGTCTTCCTTGCCTTCAGAACCGTGAGAATTGAGAAAATAGCTTTTTGTTGTCTAAGTCACCAGACTGTGATACTTTGTTTTGGCAGCCTGAGCACACTAATATATTCCATATATGGGTATGATAACAGTTTGCTAGTAAGCCTTTGTTAGTACCTCTTACCTTATCCTTAAGCCCATTAGTCAAATAGTGTCAACAGTTTTCTACATATTCTTTCTTTGGATAAAAATAAAGCTTCATGAGAATTTTTGACTTACATACCTCATTGATCAGCTTTGACTTTCAAAATAAACTTTGGAAAAGAAACAAAAAGCAAACAACAGTTTTGAGACTTAGGCTTCTAAAAAAACTGAAAGAGCCAAGCACTTGAGAGAAAATAGACTTTTCTGAATTCCAGGTTTAAATAGCAAGAGCCAGATTTTATAAGCTTTGAACACCAAGTCCAGGTGTATGTCAGAGGCTGTGGAAGGATAGAGGCTATGAACTAAGGAGAGGTTTCCATGACAGAGCAAAGAAACTAGGAGGATTTCCTGGAATGGGAGAAGGAGTTGGGGATTGGACGTGGGTCTGGGTTGCAGAGATTGGCCAGGCCCCTAAGTGGACCTGGGTCGCAGAGGTTGGCCGGGCCCCTCAGTGGGCCTGGGTCTCGGAGGTTGGCAGGGCCCCTAAGCGGACCTGGGTTGTGGAGGTTGGCTGGGCCCCTAGGAAATGCCTGAGCACCCTCACTCTTCTGCCTTGGTTGGAGGTGGACGTTGGCAGGCAAAGGAAACCACAGGAGCCAGGACAGCAAGGGCTACCCTAAGGACCTTCCTGCAGAGGACCTTAATGATATTGAGAAGTCAGCTGGGCTTCTGGGTCGGGTGGGGACTTGAAGAACTTTTCCTCTAGCTAAAGGATTGTAAATGCACCAATCAGCACTCTGTGTCTAGCTAAAGGTTTGTAAATGCACCAGTCAGCACTCTGTAAAAACAGACCAATCAGCACTCTGTAAAACGGACCAATCAGCACTTTGTAAAATGGCCCAATCAGCTCTTTGTAAAATGGACCAATCAGCAGGATGTGGGGGGGGGGGGGGGGGGGGGGGAGAGGGTCAATAAGGGTATAAAAGCAGGCTGCCTGAGCCAGCAGCAATAACTTTGTGTGGGTCCTGTGCTGTGGTGTGCAATTGTAGGTTTTTATGCTGTTCACAGCCAATGTTATTGCTGCTTTTATGAGCTGTAATACTCGCCACAGAGGTCTGTGATTTCACTCTTGAAACCAGGGAGACAAGGAACCCACCAGGAGGGACCTCAACTCTGAAAGAGAGGAAAGACCAACTTCAGACGCAATACTTATGTGAACTGTTAACACTCACCGGGAAGGTTTGAAGTTTCACTCCTGAAGTTAGCGAGACCAGGAACCGACCAGAAGGAAAAAATTCTGCACACATCGTCGTCAAGGACTGTAACGCTTCCCTTCCCGCGAGAGTCCGTGGCTTCATTCTTGAAGTTAGCAAGACCGAGAGCACACCAATTCCGGACACAAAATGGGCAGCTCCTTTAATTAGAAGTATCTGCCCCGTTTTAGAAAGTGAAGCCTTCGGATTCTTCTTTAGTGCCAGATGGGTATGAAGGTCTGCTGTAGGCCTTCAAATAATATTTTAGACGTAAGACGGAAGATGTGTGACCAGAAGTGCTGCATTCTGGGGAAAACGTGACTCAGCTCTCGCTGGCGATGGTGGAATAGGCCACACCTGGAAAGGTGCCTGTTCTCAGCTGCAGATTCACTGGTATTAAAGGAGGAGCTCCTAAATCCGGTAAGATTAAACATCTCTGGGAAAGCCAGTCAAGACTGAAGGCCAGGGGCCTCTTTCCTAATATATGTGTGTTTTTATAATTTTTGGTCTCAGACTAAGGGAGGAGGGGTGTATCGAGTGAGAATCAGTTCAGATATAAGGTTTAAATTTTTCGTTAAGAAACCAAAGTATTTAAGTATCTACGAAAGCATCTATAAATTCTCAGGTCAGTCCACATGAGCAGACGATAACCCTGTGTAGAATCAGGAAACTGAGCTCAATTATATGAAAATTAAAATGTTAGGTCTCTGCATAACCAAATTGTGACTATAACGTTGACCCAATTGCAGGGATTGACTAATATCTATAATAAAATGAAACAAAAAGGTTGCTGCTGATATTTAAACTACTTCATGAAACAGTCCAAATAAACTTGTCAACAGCCTGTATTCATTATAGTAACTCAGATGTGCTACAAGTTTCAGAAATTTTTTCTGAATCATAAAAAAGCCGTGTTATGTTCCTGATATGTATATATAGTGTGCACATGGTATGTATACCATATGCTATGGTAAGTGAATATTTCTGTACTGTAGTCATTTTAAATGAGTAATACACATATCCTGTTAGGACACTTGGCT
The DNA here is from genome assembly GCF_002776525.5 of Piliocolobus tephrosceles. Classification (NCBI taxonomy): domain Eukaryota; kingdom Metazoa; phylum Chordata; class Mammalia; order Primates; family Cercopithecidae; genus Piliocolobus; species Piliocolobus tephrosceles. Next base: position 1,516,942 of record NC_045436.1, on the reverse strand, counting down.
GCATGTAATATTTCCCAACAACTCCACGAACAGAATTATTTTGATAGAGCTCCATTAATAGTACAATGTTTTTCTCAAAGGGGAATTCATTTTAACAGGCTCATTGATGAACTTTGATCATGCCACTTTTCTGTTCTAACACTTTCAGAGGCTAATAGCCTAAGAATTTTGTGAATTCCTAGGCCATGCATATTGGACTCTGACATAGCTCCAATGATCATTCAAAATTCCAGATGGGCTACTTATTACCTAATAACCTTGTACATCACGCTTTGTTATTTTCCTTCTACTTTCTCCTTGGCATGCCTTCTCCAACCTTTTTAGCCTTCTCCCAACCCCCTTTGCCATTTATTTCACCCGTCTCAAATGTGTCCTTTCTCTAAAGGATGTTCTGATATAGCTTTTTGAATATGCTCGTTTCAGTATCCTGTAACCCCCATTTTGGACTTCTCTTGAGACTTACCCTGTTCTGTGTGTATTATATGTATTTTGACATTTTCTTATCTGTTCCCCATATGGTATTCTTGTAGTAAGGACTATGTCTTGTTTCTTAAAAATCTTTTACGTTACTATGTTGAGCATAGTCTATTGTCAGTCAATATATTATTTAACGAATAACAGACCAATATAGTTTAAGCGGCTATAGTGCCTTCTATTTGGAAATCTGTGGTTGCTCGATGAAAGAGCACTTGAAGGAAAAGACGTGCATGAATTTGCATGTGATTAATCATGTTACTCTGCTTTCAAATCTCCTTCTAGGAAAGAAAAAATAGTGGAGTGTGGAAGTTTGAGGGCTCAGTAGGGCTGCCCAAGGATACAGAAAATGAGAGTGAGTGATTGCAGAGCAAGTTTCCAGGGGTAGCAGGGCCCAGGATGGGGAAGCGCCTGCTGATGGCTGAGACTCAGAACAGTCTGGAGAGCAGGAGGGAGGGCATGAACAGGAACAGAGTTCAAGATACAGAGGACCACTCAAAGCCACAGCCTCAGCCCTGGTGAAAATACAGGGAGGAAAGAAAACGATATATATCTTAAAGATACTGTGAAAATAGTGTGTGAAGTCAGTAGGAGAAATTGTATGACAAGCACGGAATGTGTGATTTTCCTGATAGAGTTGCGATTGGACACTGAGCTAGGTTGGATGTATGCTGGGAATAGTTTTGATTTCTAAATGTATACGGCAGTCATCTGGGTGTAAAGCGGATTGCTGTGCCGAGTTCCATGCATGTAGCCAGTTGTCAGGCTTCATATATGTCTATAATGGATTCCCATTTCCGCACCTGTGAGAGAGCTGATCAATAGGCAGATTGGTCCAAGAAACTAACACCATTTGGATACGGAATCACACAGGGCACGGAACCAGGAGCCGCTCCAGATGTGAAGTGGGCTGCTAGGAAATCTGATGCCTAGCGGTGCCACTGTCACAGGCCGTTTGTTCCAGAAAAAGGCCCAAATCCTGGGGGATTCTTTAGATACAGCAACTGCGTGGGATAGAAGTGAGGCTCCACAAAGGTGTTCATTTGGGAACTACAAGGTCATCGGCGGACGGAGCCACCCAGGGGAACTCATGTGCATCAGGCCCCTCCCGTTGGCGGTGAATCCTCGCTTCCCACACCCCCGACTCTCCGCTTTATCGTGGACACAGAGGGTTGCCCTCAGGCTTCTCCCCAGCTCTCCTTACACACCCCATGCTTAAGAGTGAATTAAATATGTATGCAAATGTATTTTGCAAATTGTATATTAAATTTTAAAATGCAAGATTTTTATGTTTTTAAATCAACTTTCTGGTTAATGGGACCAGAATACTTTGACTAAGAGTATCAGTAATAGGGTCTTCATCTTTCCTTGAGAAATAGTCTGGACAGTTATAATTTTCTGATCCTCTAAGCTTTTATTGGGATCGACCTCCTTGTCTGACGTCTGCGTTTTCTTTTTATTTCCCTGGACCTTGTTTCCATTCCACACTTTTTTATTGTGAGACGGAGTCTCGCTCTGTCACCCAGGCTGGAGTGCAGTGACGCGATCTGGGCTCACTGCAAGCTCCACCTCCCGGGTTCAAGCAATCCTCCCACCTCAGCCTTCGACAAAAAGCTAGGTTTGCAGTCATATACCATCTCATCTGGCTAGTTTATTATTATTATTATTATTATTTATTTTTTGAGACGGAGCCTCCCTGTGTCGCCCAGGCTGGAGTAAGTGGCGCGATCTCGGCTCACTGCAAGCTCCGCCTCCCGGGTTCCCGCCATTCTCCTGCCTCAGCCTCCCGAGTAGCTGGGACTACAGGCGCCGCCACCTCGCCCGGCTAGTTTTTTGTATTTTTAGTAGAGACGGGGTTTCACCGTGTTAGCCAGGATGGTCTCGATCTCCTGACCTCCTGATCCGCCCGCCTCGGCCTCCCACAGTGCTGGGATTCCAGGCGGGAGCCACCGCGCCCGGCCCCTCATTCCACACTTCGCAATCGCCAATGAGACATTCTCCTCTGTGCCCCGGTGTTCAGCCCCCCACCTACTTCTGTGCTTGTAGTTCAGCTTCACTGGAGCTTTCCTTCGTTTAACAGGTATTTTAAGTCAGTCATCTTGTCCCTTAAAAAACAACTTGGCCAGGCCGGGCGCGGAATCCCAGGGAGGCCGAGACGGGCGGATCACGAGGTCAGGAGATCGAGACCATCCTGGCTAACACGGTGAAACCCCGTCTCTACTAAAAATACAAAAAAAAAATACAAAAAACTAGCCGGGCGAGATGGCGGCGCCTGTAGTCCCAGCTACTCGGGAGGCTGAGGCAGGAGAATGGCGGGAACCCGGGAGGCGGAGCTTGCAGTGAGCCAAGATGGCGCCACTCACTCCAGCCCGGGCGACAGAGCGAGACTCGGTCTAAAAAAAAAAAAAAAAAACTTGGCCAAACAAAATCGGACCCAGGAAAGGCGTGACTGCGAATGGGGAAGGATTGTGTTACTTCAGCTAAGGCGGAAGGTATTGCTCATTTGCTTTTCTTCATTCCTTCAAACTCACATTCTGTTACGTTCCCTTTTCCTGCCGTGATGGGCGTCCTGGTTGTCCCCTTAGGAGTTCTGTGATGTCCTATGTGGGACCCCTAACAAAGGCCATTTCTCTTCCGTACGACCCCTTGAAAATCCTGGGTTCCTGCTTTAAAGGCGCCAGCAGCCCACCGTGTTGAGCGGGATCCTTGCAGGGCGACCCCAGCTTAGCTGCACAGCACCTGCTGGAGTCGGGGTGGGGGGGCTCGCCCGGCCGGGGAGGGCGGTTCTGCTCTTGCCGCCCACCTTTCCCATCTGCTGTCAAGACTCAGCGCCGGCGGCCACTCCACAGAAACCCCGAAACTCTGGAGAATGCAGCCGACGCTCTGGGGTGGATGGAGCAAGTCTGCACGTTTCTACCCCTCAGCACCCAAGCCTGGAGTGAGCTTTAAACCTGTTCCGACGCGGACAACCCCAGCTCCGACAGGAGCAAATACGTGACTGGAATTTGTGGGGAGCAGGGCAGCCACTGAAGCTGCAGCAGAATGACTACTCTTGGGAACTCCAGGGCAGGAAAGCTCGCTTTCAGTGAACCTTCTCTCAGAAATACTTCCTAGTCCTCTCTCAAGGCCTGAAGGTAGATGATTTGGATTGACAGAGAATTCTGGGCTTCCTCTTGCTGAGTCTTGCTGGGAGGAAGGGGTTATTTATCTTCCATGTGATCGTTAACTGAGAGGATCTCAGTCAAAACATGGAAGCAAAAGAAGCCTCATTGGACATTCTTTTACATGTGCTTCCATGGCATTTTGAACACATGAACATAGCAATGACCAAAGCGGTAGTTTTGCATTTATTGTGGCCATCATTTTCTAATGTCTGTCTTCTCCACTGCGCTGGAACCCCATGAAGGTCGGGGCCGTTTTTGTTTTGCTATTATATTCCTAAGGTCTTACGCAAAGTCTAACATGAGGCATTTTTAAATAAACGATCAGATAAGCCGGGCGCGGTGGCTCAGGCCTGTAATCCCAGCACTTTGGGAGGCTGAGGCGGGCAGATCACGAGGTCAGGAGATCGAGACCATCCTGGCTAACACGGTGAAACCCCATCTCTACTAAAACAAAAAACTAGCCGGGCGTGGTGGCAGCGCCTGTAGTCCCAGCTACTCAGGAGGCTGAGCAGGAGAATGGCGGGAACCCGGGAGGCGGAGCTTGCACTGAGCTGAGATCTGGCCACTGCACTCCAGCCTGGGCGACAGAGGGAGACTCCGTCTCAAAAAAAAAAAAAAAAAAAAATCTTGTATATTGCATGTAAGTATGGATTTTTTTTAATGAACTAAAATGCAAACATCAGATAGTCTATTAACTTAAAATTTTAAACTGTTCTTAGTGTTCATTTTTGTTTTTAATTTTTTTTTCAGAAACTGACAAATGCTAATTAGTGGTCATTTTTGAGGAATAAGTAAAATACACATTTAATTATTCACTCAGCAAAATCAATGATCGCTTACTACTCAGGTACTGGAATTATGGAGATAAAACAGCTCATTCCTTTCAAGCATGTACAATGGCGTGAATGAAATGGACACCCAATTACAAGAAAATGTGATGTATTAAGACAACGTTATGCATTTGCGAGATAACATTTTCTGGATTCTTATGATATCCCAGCCCCTTTGTGCACATATACTTTCTTACTTGATTTTTCACAACTGTCGTCCGAATCGTGCTTTATTCTCTTTTTCTTTTCCCAATGAAAAAACTGAGGCTCAGTGAAAAAATTAGTCCATTGTTCAGTCATAAGTCTATCTGATTTCAAAGCAAACACTTTTTCGTTTATGGCACATGACTAAGAACTGCAGTTTTAACTCTCCGTGGGTAGAGAGCAGCACAAAACTAATTAAGGTGCATAAGTGAGAACACTAACACTAATAATAACTGCATCTATTATTTATTGAGCAACTGTGCTGTGCCAACCATTATGTTAGCTCCTTTACAAAAACAAATCAATCTTACCCTAAAACGACTCTAAAGTATTGGCCTTATCGTTCTCATTTTGTGTAATGGGACATCGAGGCTTCTTACATTTCAGTAACTTGATCAAAGTCATCCAGGCAGTAAGAGACAGAGCTAGGATTTGAAATCAGTTGAGATGATGATAAATCTACGCTCTTAACAATTTTTAAAAAATGGCTCTTCTGGGATTTTTTGGCATTAACATGGGCCAGATGAATACAGTGTGTTTGATGGCAGGTAGAAAGTAGGCTTCAGGAACTTGAAACCAGGCTGCATGCATTTCAATGCTGAATTTTAAAAACTTGTTTCTGGCTCCATATGTACTCCTGAGCTTTCAGTGCCCCTGAAGAGATGTTTCCTATCTTATATTTTGTCAGGATAATTCAGACAATATTTACCATCAATCAACTGGTGTGGGAAAATCCAACTGCTCCCTATGGGAAACGATGGAACATTGGTTAGTGTAAATATTACCAGCAAGGACCTCAAAGCTCTCTCATGTTCTTGTTCCTTCAACCAAACTTCATTCATCCGTGGGCCAATCTGCTCCTAAATTTGTAAACAACTGTCCAGTAATAAACTCACTAAAACTAGTAATCTTTTCAAACAATTGCATGCAGTTTCACGAATGTTCTTAACCCTCACATGCCCATCTCTATGATATTTATGAGCTGTTAAGGCAGGGAAAGTGGAGAGAACATTTTTCATAAACGTACGCGTGGTGACTTGCAATTCAAGGTTCTGATCACCGCTTGAGCTCTTAAAACAGTGATTTGTCTTTCTAATTTAGATTGTGTGTCTCCTGAGTCCTGAGCACATATTTTTTACACCCGATACGGTGCCAGATCCGTCAGTGTTACACAAATAACTAATCTTCATAATGATAGCTTGCACAGGTAGACCCACAATTATTGAAGGGCACCTTGACATCCCAGGGAAATCTGCTTTGAAAATATAAGAGTGTGTGGCAGATACAACTGTATGTTAAGGCAAATCATTTCACTTTTTAGTTCCTCAGTTCCTGGTTGAGAAAGGAAATAGATGCTCAACTGTTGGACTAGAAATTCAGAAACCTAATCATCCACAGCCCTTTATATTTTAAGCAGTCTTTTAAGTTTAGACAATAACTTTAGGTTTCTAGGTTTCATTCACTTTTGTTTGTACTACAGAATCTGACTAGATTGCAATATGTAATATTTGACATATCTTTTATGTTTCACCCCATTTTAGTAGACTAGATATTGCGGAGCAAATATTCTTTCTTATAAAACGGGTACCACTGGCGTAGTGCTCAGGGTAGCAAGAGTCTAGCGCAGTTCTTTGTCCCTATCTACTTACAGCACACATGGCACTCTTTTTTTTTTTTTTTTTTGACAGTTTTTTTTTGCCCAGCCCAGGCTGGAGTGCCATGGCACAGTCTTGGCTCACTGCAAACCCCGCCTCCTAGGTTCAAGCGATTCTCCTGCCTCAGCCTCCTGACTAGCTGGGATTCCAGGCGCACACCTCCACGCCCGGCTCATTTTTGTACTTTTGTACTTTAGTGTTTGTCAGGATGGTCTCGAACTCCTAACCTCCTGATCTGCCCGCCTCGGCCTCCCAAAGTGCTGGGATTAAAGGCGTGAGCCACCGTGCCCAGCCTCATGGCATTCTTATTATTTTTTTATTTTTTTGAGACGAAGTCTCGCTCTGTCACCCAGGCTGGCGTACAGTGGCATGATCTCGGCTCACTGCAAACTCCACCACCCGGGTTCATGCCGTTCTCCTGCCTCAGCCTCCTGAGTAGCTGGGATTACAGGCACCCACGACTACGCCTGGCTCATTTTTTTCTTTGTATTTTTAGTAGAGACGGGGTTTCATCGTGCTAGCCAGGATGGTCTCAATCTCCTGACCTTGTGATCCGCCTGCCTCTGCCTCCCAGAGTGTGGGATTACAGGTGTGAGCCACCGTGCCCAGCCTCATGGCATTCTTTATACATCCAGAAATCTCCAGTGGGAGGACGAGGGGCTTGGGATTCAAATCTGTCCACCACTGTGCATGAAGCATGTAGAGTGCACCTGTTTAATGAGTTTGCTCAAGTGTAAAGTGGTGTACTGTGCAGTGAGCATGGGAGAAAACACTTAACATCCCCAAGCCCAATTCTGTCACCTACATCATAAAAGTACTATTAACGATTTCCAGCATTTAATGAGAATTAGTGCATATAAATTACTTGACAATAGAGTAACTGCTCAGTCAAGGTTAATTTCCTTCTCTCCCCGTTCCCTCTGACTTTGCACTCTTTCATTCTAGTAGCCTCTTTTCATTGGTGCATAATTCCATATTATTTAAAACAAACATTCATCAGCAGCTCATTTGTTGTAAATCTGGAAATGGTGAAATTAAAGTAGTTATGTGCATGGAAAGCCCATTTTTGAAGTATTTCTGCCTGACCCGCATATCCCACAATTAACTTACCGCTCTGTCTGAAGCCACCTCCGGGTGAAGATATTAAATGTGCCTGTTGAAATACAAATACCAGCAGTGGGGGAACCACTCTAAAGAAGCAGAGATGCTCTTTCTCCTTGTAGTTACAATGAGTGGGGGAAGAAATGTTTTCAAGTTTCATACTTGATTCTGAGTTTTCTGGTATAATCATAGTAAGATATACTTTCAGAGTGAGTCACCATTACTGAAAATGCGTCTTATCAATTAGTAGTGCTATGGAGTAGAGAAAAAAAGGAAAAGTAGCATTATAGAAAGCCAAAATTAAAACAATTTCTCTCTATATATTTTTCAAAATTTTCTTACAAGATTTCAGTATGTCCCGAGGCAATGGGTTCATTCAATTCTATTCAACCCATACCTGCATGTGCCTACCGTGAGTAAGGCTCTGAAACTGGTGTTCCATGCGCAAGGCTAATTCAGTCTCAATAACACTGAAGGGGACAGAATGAAGAGGAGAATTTCTGGGTCACAGGGTAGAAAGCGTAAGAATGGCCTTGTAATGGGCAGCCTGTTCAGCCAGGGCCAGCGTGAGGACACATATGATTCTAGAGGGCAGGTAGGAGCTAAAAGTGAGGACAGCTGAGGTCTCACCCTGAAGAGGAAGGGGGAATGGAAGGTCAGCTCCACTAATTGAGAATATTATTCAGTCCAAATTCAATACAGATTTATGGTCAGTGTCATCCTTTGCCAGAAATCGGCAGCACGCTGTGGTGGAAGGGTCACAGACTTGGAAGAAAGCGTGTCTTTGATCCATCCTAACTCAGTCTCTCCTAAGATATGAAGCCTTGTGCAATACCCTTAATCTGCCTGAGCGTTAGTTTTCTTAGCTGCAAAGTGCAGTTAATAATTCTTGATCTGTTTTGCAAATATGTCATAAGAATAAAGAAATATGAACTAAAATGTGTTCACAATGATGGGTTATCTAAATACCAACCATGCTTGTCGACGTTCTTAAAGTTCATATCAAAGGGGTTAGGAGAAATGATGAAGGATTATTTCAGGGTTGCTTTTTATTCAGGTATTTACGTGGCTGAACATCTTAAAGCCAAAGAAAGAGTAAGATGCTGGTGAAAACTTAGATATTATTTTCTGTGTCACTGGATGCTAGAAACGATTATTGGAAAAAACTCTATAATAAAGCATGCTACCTGAACACTCTAGGAGGGAAATTAGCAGAGAAAAATGTCTTTGGCCTTTCCACCAGTGAAGTCTGGATACTATATGACTTGGCTTTCGTCGATATTTTGTGCACTCAATGAAGACCCTCAAATGTGTGTGTTGAGAATTCACTGTGAAAATGCACTCCCTAAGGCACTGCGTGGGGGGGAAAGAAAAGGAGGATGTGAGAAAGGGATGTTTATGCACTTGCTAGAGTTTCTACTCAGCCTGTCATAACTCCAAGTAGACATTTACTGTGTTACACAGATGCTATCTCAGGTTCTGGAGGAAGTTTTCCTCCATAAAGATAACTTCCATCCTAATTGTATTACCATGTCTCTTAAATAGCTTCTATCAGGGTCATTTCTGCCAGTAACCCCCACGAGGAATCAAGGACTCTGTGATGTTAGCAAAGGCAAGATCTCAAGGAAGCTGCACAAACTTTCTTACAAGGAAGGGAAGAGCATATATATCTTTGCTTACCCAAAGACAAATATTTGAACTCTTTTTCTGTTTTTGCATCAGTGATAGAAGGCTGTGATATTTCCCTTCTCTTCCTCTTTTGGCCACACCACACAGGAGAAGAGAATTTAAGGAAATGTGGAGCATAGTAGTTAGAGGGAAGATGGAAAAAGACATGTGTTGTTTGATTTGTTTGAACATTGATGAGATGTGTTAGGCAGGATGAAGAGGGAGAAGAGAGTGAGAGCTAGAAGGAACTGTAGGGAACACCAATAGGACCAGAGGACAGGGAGAAAGAGAAGACATGATTGAGATGAAAAGAAACTGACCAGACACGGTGGCTCGTGCCCGTAATCCCAGCACTTTGGCAGGCCGACCGAGGCAGGCGGATTATGAGGTCAGGAGATCGAGACCATCCTGGCTCACACAGTGAAACCTCGTCTGTACTAAAAATACAAAAAATTAGCTGGGCGAGGTGTCGGGCGCCTGTAGTCCCAGCTATTCAGGAGACCGAGACAGGAGATTCTCGTGAACCTGGAAGGCAGAGGTTGCAGTGAGCTGAGATGGTGCCATTACACTCCAGCCTGGGCAACAGAGCAAGACCCATCTCATAAAAAAAAAAAAAAAGAAAAAAAGAAAAACAGTAAGGACAAAATACCAACCATTTTGTCTTACATTTCAGAGCTCATTGGTGTCTGTAGTCAATTACTTTTATTCTCTTCCTGCTGATGGTCCAGACTTCTGATTATGTTTTCTCTGAAAGGAATTGAAGTGAGGTTCTCTCATTCACAGAAAAATTCCTATAGGTGGCTGGGTGCAGTGGCTCACGCCTGCAAGCCCAGCACTTTGGGAGGCCAAGGCGGGAGGATCACCTGAGGTCAGGAGTCATGACCAGACTGGCCAACATGGTGAAACCCTGTCTCTACTAAAAAATACAAAAAATTAGCTGGATATGTCGATGAGTGCCTGTAATCCCAGCTATTTGGGAGGCTGAGGCAGGAGAACTGCTTGAACCCGGGAGGTGGAGTTTGCAGTGAGCCGAGATTGCACCACTGCCCTCCAGCCTGGGTGACAAAGCAAGACTCCATCTCAATAAATAAATAATAAAATAGGTCTGAAAAAAAATTAAGGAAATGATGACTAGAAACTACCCAAGTGAGATTGGATGACTTACTGTATTTCTTTAAGCTAGACTATGTCAAGGTCCAATTACAAAAATGAATAACAATTTTATAGAAAATAAATAGAGAAGCAACAAGGTAAGCCTATTGAGAGAACATAACTTGACTATCATTTTATGTATATAATGCAGTGTTGTTTATAAAACTGTAATAGATAAGTCTGCTATACAGTATACATTTCAAAGTATCACCACACCAATGAATAGATAGCATTTTCAGTTATCTGTAATTGTAGAGTTGTTAACGTGTACTTTTATTTGGATTTCTTACCTTAACAAAATACGATCACTCTATCGATCTCAGAAAAATGTCTGCGCAATTAGTATTTTGGTGTTAAGTTTGAGCCTTTATAAGGCCATATACTCCTTTTTCAAAAGGAAAAGTATTTCTACTGTAGAAAGATGTCTGTTGAGAAAATAAATCTCCCTTCAGCACAATTTTAATTTCAAAATACTGCAATACCCAGACCACAATCCTAGCTAGCATTAAGAAAAATCACATTGTACAAGGAATTATCACTAACAAAGGAATACGGATTTTGAAGGCCATTCTCAAGGCAAGAGCGGCATTGTTGAGTAGGAGTCATCTCAAGGGATGGCTGATACCAAAGGAGCAGTGAAGTCTTTCTGCTTCGAGTACAGGGTGGAGCACAAAGCAGGACTGATTGTCATGTTTTACCTGTAATCAGGGTGAGGGAAAAAACGAAAGGACTTTTCAAGAGTTGAAGGAAAAGGCTTTAAGGCAGAACAAGTGGAGATTAGCACTTTTGTTTCACAGCGATCTTCGCTTTCATTTATACACATTCTTGATTTATACAAATGATATGGCTACTTAATGACATGAAAGTGGCTAATTTTCCTATTCATTGAAAATATTGCTAAGTGTGCAAATATGAATTATTCACTGCTTCTCTTTAAATTTACTCAGTTAACATGTCAGGTTTGCTTTTTAATTTTTTTTTTTTTTTTTTTTTTTTTTTTGAGACCAGATTCTCACTCTGTCACCCAGGCTGGAGTGCAGTGCCATGATCTCGGCTTCTCGGCTCACTGCAACCTCCACCTCCCAGGTTCAAGCGATTCTTCTGCCTCAGCCTCCTGAGTAGCTGGGATTATAGGCATGTGCCACAATTCTCAGCTAATTTTTATATTTTTAGTAGAGATGGGATTTCACCATATTGATCAGGATGGTCTTGATCCCTTGACTTCATGAGCTATGATCCACTTGCCTTGGCCTCCAGAAGTGCTGGGATTACAGGCGTAAGCCACTGTGCCTGGCCTTAATTTTTTTTTTAATTTTTAATTTTATTAGCAAAGGAAACAACAAGGTGAAGAGAGAGCCCATGGAACGGGAGAAAATATTTACAGACTATCTAACTGACAGGTGATTAGTAACCAAGAATATATAAGGAGTCCAAACACTCAAAAACAAAAAAAACAAATAATCTGATTTTAAAATAGGCAAAAGATCTGGACAGACATTTCTCAGAAGAAGAGATACAGATGGCCAACAGGTATTTAAAAAATGTTCAACATCACTAATCAGAGAAATTCAAATCAAAATAATCATGAGCTGTCATCCCATCCCACTTAAAATGGCTTTTATCAAAAAGGCAATAAGGGATGCTGCAAGGATGTGGAGAAAGGGGAACCATTGTACACTGATGGTGGGAATTAAACTAGTACAACACTATGGAGAACGGCTTTGAGGTTCCTCAAAAAACTAAAAATAGACCTACCATATGATCCAGCAATCCCACCGGGTATATACACAAAAGAAAAGCAGTCAGTCTATTGAAGAGGTCTGCACTTCCGTGTTTATTGCAGCACTGTTCACAATAGTCAAGATACGGAATCAATCTGTGTGTCCATCAGCAGACAAATGGGTGAATGAAATGTACATCTATATAGAGAGAATGGAATATTCCTCAACCATAAAAAGAATGAAATCATGCCATCATGTCATTTACAACAGTGTGAATGGAACTGGAGCATATTATGTGAGGTGATGAAATAAGCCAACAACAGAAGGACAAATATTGCATGTTCTCACTTGTATTTGGGAAGTAAAGATGATCTTACGGAAATACAGAGTAGAATTGTGGTTATCAGAGTCTGGAAGGGTAGTGGGCAGGGGGAGATAAAAAAAGAATTGTTAACAGGTACAAAAATACATTTAGATAGAAGGAATAAGATGTAATGTTCAGTAGCTCAATAGGGTAACCATAGTTAATAGTAATTTATTGTGTATTTCACAGTAACTAGAAGATTGGAATTGGAATGTTCCTGACACAAAGAAATGATAAATGCTTGAGGTGATGGATATCCCAGTTACCCTGATTTCATCATTACGTGTTGTATTCTTACATCAAAGTTTCACATGTATCCCAAAATATGTACAACTATTATGTTTTCAAAAATTAAAAATAAAAACATGAATATGAGCAACTAGCATCTAGACAGCTGGGTCTGCTCTGTTTAATGATTTCAATAATTCAACAAATATTTATTGACTACCACTCATATATTAGATGCTAAGATATTTGTTAATGACACAATGGTGAATCAATACATAAACAATTTCTCCTGATGCTTATACATTCGTAAGGAAGATTTTTTTTTTTTTAAAAACAAGTAATCAAGTTGAGTGTGACAGGCATCACTTGCTATTGGAACGTGTAGTAGAAGGGGTTTCTGTGTCCCTGCAATCAGGACAGGTCTTTCTGAGTCTGAAGTATGAATCAGAGTTGGGTAAAGCAGTGAGGGAAGGTAGTTTAGTTTACTTGGTACAAGACACTGTATTAAACACTGCAGTACAGAGAGTTGTAAATGATAAATCTGCACTTACAGAATTTGCAATTTAGTAAAAATGAGAATATTATCTAAATTTACTGAATGCTTATTCTGTGCTAGGTGTTATTAAATACCTTGTATTGATTTGTTTAATCCTCACAACAAGTGTATGAAGGAGTTACTGTTATTGACCATCTAAAGATGAGGGAACAGGAACAGAAATAGAAGTAGCTTGCACAGATCTTCCTGATCTCCCTCATAGCTAATGACAGGCCTGAAATACAAATACAATGGCAGGCTTAACATACAAATACTTGGTGTCTGGGTCCGAAGCATGCACTCTTTTTCTTTTGAGACAAAGTCTTGCTCTGTTGCCCAGGATGGAGTGCAATGGCGTGATCTTGGCTCACTGCAACCTCCGCCTCCCAGGTTCAAGCAATTCCCTGTCTCAGCCTTCTAAGTAGCTGGGATTACAGGTGCCTGCCACCACACTGGCTAATTTTTGGATTTTTAGTAGAGACGCGGTTTCACCATGTTGGCCAGGCTGGTTATGAACTCCTGACCTCATGATCCACCTGCCTCAACCTCCCAAAGTGCTGGGATTAGAGGCATGAGCCACTGCACCCGGCCTCAAAGCCTGCACTCTTAAGAAGCATTTTAGTCTAAGAAAGATTGACATATTTTATTGCAAATTTGCAAGTAACTGCAATTCAATAAATTACAGTTACTATCAGAGCATCCTATATCAGAGCCCAGTGGAATGCCTAGCTTTTTCTTTTCTGTTTTTTTTTTAAGGAAAATTCATATTATTTTAATTACTTTTATGTACAGAAAACTCAACAGTGTACTAACCCAGTTTAGTAGGAAGTTCTTTAGCCTTTGCCTTTTTGAGCTTTGGTGCAAGTCTTCCTGTGGACTAGACGTCCCAGTCTTGCCTTCCCCTTGATAATGCAGTAAGGGACCCCCATTTTATGGCACAGGGCAGACAGAAAGACAACCAGCTCAATGGGATCCACGTCATGTGTAATCAGTCACCACCAGCTGAGCTTTCATGTTCTCCACCCAGGTGGTGATGGTATTAACTCCTGCTCAAAGGGCAGGTAGTCTCTTAGTGGGGACGTCCCCTTTGCCGGAAGCTTTCTTTTCAGCTGGGGCCGACAGCCTCTGCTTCTTCTTTTGCTTTGGTTTAGTCTGTACTTGTGGGTCAGCTTAAGCAGCTGAGTAGCTGTTTGGCGGTTCAGCGCCTGGGTGAACTGGTTTATCGTGGGAGGCATTTTCAGCCACTTACAGAGGATGGCTCTTTGCTGCTGCATCCTGATATAGCAGGGCTTTTTCACAAGGTGGGCAAGGTCTCTTTTGGGTTGGATGTCCTGTCCAATGGCAAAATTCTTAGGCCTTTTCTCAAACAGGGGATTCACTACTTTCTTGGCCTCCTGTTTCTTTGTGACAGCAGGAGCTGGAGCCACCTTCGTCCCCTTAGACTTCTTTCCTTTCGGCATCTTGAACGGTGGAAAGAGAGACGTTTTCTTTCTTTCTAGCCTCTCACTCCCAAGGACTTTTGGTAGGTGCACTAGATAGCACACACAGTTTTCCCTTGAAGCAAGGCATTTCTGTCTGGTTGAAAGCAGACTCATGGCCTCTAAATGCTTTTCATGCAGTCTGCAAACACGATTTTTAAAGAAAGTTGAAAACTCATGTTTCTCCTTGTGGAAGTTCATCCCTCTTTCTGCACAAGGTGGACTACAAGAGGTCCTTCTGGCTGGACCAAACTTATTTTCAGAAGCAGCTCTGAATCTGTCGAAAAGCTTGAACTACTTCTCAAAGTGATGCTGCATCATACAAGAAGAGGCTACCTTCATTTGATGTTTCTGTGATTACTGTATGTCCACCTCTACAGTGATACCGACTTACTAGGGATCGCTAACATTTAGGCATACTTGCATCATAACAACTTAACAGTTTAACTTTGACTACAAAGACCAATGAAGGGATTGTCTACTATAATTTTCAATTATGTTGAAATGTTTCTGCAGTAACTATCCTTAAACACTTTATGTGTCTAGAGATGCAGGTTACTTGGTGAAATCTAATCTCAACGGAAAGCTTTGATTCTCTGTATCAAGTGAAAGCTAATTTAAGCCATCTCTGCTGTACATTAATATTAAGCAATTATATTAACTCAAAGCACTGTGAATACATTAATTGCTTTCATTAAAAAATGATTTCCTTAATTACCTTCTAAGCAAATATTCTTCACTAAACTTTTTAAGTATTTGCAATACTCAAATAAAATAGGTAATGGGGATGTCAACTTACATGAAATACATATTTCTAAAAATCTAACTTGCATTGCAAGTTTAAAATATGTTTACAAAATCCAGAATTAAATACAATTTTAGAAGGCTATTTTGATTTGGATACTGTTATGTTACTGGGTGAAACAGCATTTCTTGGTTTTCATCCTTGCCTAAGGCTTCTCAGGATACCACTCACACCATACTGTGATACTATGGTATATGTCCATACCACTTTCTGTCTCTCAAGGAAAACGTGTCTCCTCTTATCCACACTGGCCGCCGTGCATATCTCCCTGGTTTCCATCTTGCTGGCACTAAGGTAGCCCCTCATGTTCACAGAGAAGAAAGGCTTAGGAGGTACATGGGTTTTTCGTGACCTCAAGCTTTTCAGTGCTTGTGTGACTAACTTCTGTGAAATTTCTTGATTTTCCTCAAGTGAGACTTCAGGGAATTCATGGAATATAAAAGATGGAGCTAAAACAGACTATTTCCCAAAGGTTCTTAGGCTTAAATGTTGCAGCGTAAATGTTTAAACTGTGTTTATTTATTTAGGACAAGTTATAATTGTATGTAATTGTGGGGTACAGGATCTCAGCTCACTGAGACCTCCACTTCCTGGGTTCCAGTGATTCACCTGCCTCAGCCTCCCAAGTAGCTGGGACTATAGGCCCACTCCACCATGCCCAGATAATTTTTTTTTTTGTATATTTTAATAGAGATGGGGTTTCACCATGTTTGCCAGGGTGGTCTTAATCTCTTGACCTTGTGATCCGGCTGCCTCAGCCTCCCAAAGTGCTGGGATTACAGGCGTGAGCCAGTGCGCCCAGCTCCTCATTTTAAGTATATATCATTTATCCTGTTTAAAGCTTAATATCCTTCGACCACCTCTCATTTTCCCTACCCTCTCGCCTCTGGTAACCACAGTTCTACCGTCTGCTCCTGCGCATTTAACTTTTTAAAATTCCACATGAGTGAGATCACTGGGTATTTGTCTCTGTGCCTCACTTATTTTACTTAGCATAATGTTCTCCAGGTTCATCCATGTTTAAATGAAATAATTTCTTTCTTTCTCTTTTTCTCTCTTTTTTTTTTAAGGCTGAAGAACATTCCATTGTGTGTATATATCTCATTTTCTTTATCCATTTATCCATTGAATCACACTTAGATTGATTCCATGACTTGGCTGTTGTAAACAATGCTGTAATGAACATGGAAGTGTTGATATCCCTTAGACATATTAATTTCAAGTCCTAGGGGTATAGAGTTAGAATGGGGTTGCTGGAACATATGGCAATCCTATTTTTAGTTTTTGAAGGAAACTCCACAGTTTTCTGTAATGGCTGTGCTAATTTATATTCCCACCAGTGTACAGTGTTCCCTTTTGTTCACATCCTCACCAACACAGTTATCTTTCCTCTGTTTGATGCTAGCTCTTCTGAAAGATGATATATCATAGTTTTAATTTCCATTTCCCTAATGATTAGTGATATTGAGCATTATATATATTTATATATATATGTTGGTCATTTGCATGTCTTCTTTTGAAAAATATCTATTCAGATTCTTTGCCTATTTCTAAATTAATTTTTTTTTTTTTGCTGTTAAGTTTTCTGAGTTCCTTATACATTTGGGATATTAGTTCCTTATAAAATGTAATGCTTGCAATTTTTTTCTCATCTGCAGGTTGTCTCTTCACTTGTAGTTGTTTTCTATGTTGTGCAAACGTTTTTTAGTTTACTGTAATTCTATTTGTCTATTTTTGTTACTTGAGCTTTTTTTTTTTCTTCTTCTTCTTCTTTTTTTTAGATGGAGTCTCGCTCTGTTGCCCAGGCTGGAGTGCAGTGGCATGATCTCGACTCACTGCAAGCTCCGCTTCTTGGGTTCATGCCATTCTCCTGCCTCAGCCTCCTAAGTAACTGGGACTACAGGTGCCCACCACCACACCTGGCTAATTTTTTGTATTTTTTAGTAGAGATGGGATTTCACCATGTTAGCCAGAAAGGTGTCGATCTCTTGACCTCGTAATCCACCCACCTTGGCCTCCCAAAGTGCTCAGATTACAGGCATGAGCCACCGTGCCCAGCCTGTTATTTGAGCTTTTGGGGATCAAATAAAAAAAATAATAATAATTGCCCAAACCAGTGTTGTGTAGTTTTCTCCTCTGTGTTTTTCTAATTCTTTTTTTCTAATACTTTTATTCTAATTTTTCTAATACTTTTATAGTTTCAGGTCATTTAAATCTTTAATTCATTTTGAGTTTATTTTTGTATAGTGTGTGAAATAGGGTGGGGCTAATATTATTCTTCTGCATGTGAATATCTCATTTTCTCAATGTCCTTCATGGGAGAGATTGTTCTTTACACATTGTGTATGTTCTTGGCATTTTTATCAAAGTCAATTGACTAAAGGCATGGGTTCATTTTTGTGCTGTCTATTCTGTTCTGTTGGTCAGTGTTTCTATTTTTATACTAGTGCCATGCTGTTTTAATTACTATGGCTTTGTGATATAGTTTGAAGTCAAGCTGTGGAAGGCCTCTAGCTTTGTTCATTTTGTTCAAGACTGCCTTGGCTAGTCAGGTTTTTTCTCTGTGTTTCTGTATGAATTTTAGGATTTTTTTTCTCTTTCTGTTAAAAATGGCACAGGAATTTTGATAAAGATTGCTTGTGGTAGTATGAAAATTTCAACAGTATTTCTTCAATTCATTAACATAGACTATCTTTCTATTTATGTATTCTGCAATTTATATTAATGTTTTATAGTATTTTTGTGTACAGATCTTTCATTTCCTTGGTTACATTTACTCCTAAGTATTTTTTAAGCTATTACAAATGGGATTGTTTCCTTGATTTGTTTTTTGTTAGTTCTTCTTTAGCGTACAGAAATACTATTGATTTTTGTTTCTCAATTTGTCTTTTTGTTTTGTTTTGTAGATTTTTGTAAATTTATAGATTTTTGTCAATAAGTTTTCGATATAGAAGATCATGTCATCTGTAAATATCAATTTTACTACTTTTTATCTTTTATGTCTTTCTGTTGCCTAATTGCTCTAGTAATAAAGACCTAGCACAATATTGTATAGAAGTGGTGAGTGTAGACATCCTTGTTGTCTTCCAATTCTTTTTTTTTTTTTGGGAGACGGAATCTCGCTCTGTTCCTCAGGCTGGAATGTAGTGGCACTGTCTTGGCTCACCGCAACCTCTGCCACCGGGTTCATGCCACCTCCTGCCTCAGCCTCTCAAGTAGCTGGGACTACAGGCACATGCCACAATGCCTGGCTAATTTTTTTGTATTTTCATTGGAGACCAGGTTTAACGGTGTTAGCCAGGTTGATCTCTTGACCTCATGATTCGTCCACCTCGGCCTCCCAAAGTGCTGAGATTACAGGCATGAGCCACCATGCCTGGCTGTCTTCTTCCAGTTCTTAGAGAAAAAACTTCTAACTTTACACTATTGAGTAAAAAAAAAAAAAAAAATTACAGGGCAGTATCTCTCCAAAAATTAGATATATATGGTCTTTATTGTGTTGAGGTGCATTCCTGGTATACCTAATTTTTTAAGAGTTTCAATCAGAAAAGATGTTGGATTTTGTCAAATATCTTTTTTTTTTTTTTTTTGCATCTAATGACATGATCACATGGTTTTTTTGCTTTCATTCTGTTAATGTGGTATCTCAGTTATAGATTTGTGTATGTTGAACCATCCTTGCATTCCTGGAATGAATCCCACTTGATTTGTGTTTTTAGTAGAGACAGGGTTTCACCATCTTGGCCAGGATGGTCTCAATCTCTTGACCTCGTGATCCCCCTGCCTTGGCCTCCCAAAGTGTTGGGATTACAGGCATGAGCCACCATGCCCCGCCTATAAACTTTTTAATCTGTTGGATTAGGTTTGCGAGGATTTTGGTACATATGTTCATCAGAATATAATTTTCCTTATGATGTTCTTGTCTGATTTTGATATCAAGGCAGTACTTGCTTAATACAAAGAATTCAGAAATAGTCCCTCTTCTTCAATTTCTTGGAAGAGTTTGGGAAGAATTAGCATTAATTCTTCTTTAAATGTTTGGTAGATTTCACTTGTGAAGCCATCAGGTCCTGGACTTTTCTTCAATGAAAGATATTTTTATTATTTGATCTCTTTATTCATTCTTGATCTGTTCAGATTTCCTATTTCTTCCTTCTTGATTCAGTGTCCATAGGTTGTATGTTTCTAGAAATATATCCCTTTCTTTTAGGTTATCCAATTTTTTGTCATATAATTATTCATTATAACCTCTTATGATCCTTTGTATCTCTGTAGTATCAGTTGTAATGTCTTTTTTTCATTTTTTATTTTATTGAGTCTTCTATTTTTCTTAGTTTAGCAAAGGGTTTAATTTTGTTGATATTTTCAAAAAACAAATCTTAGTTGCATTCATATTCTGGTTTCTATTTCATGAATTCCTGCTGTGATATATATTTTCCTCCTTCTGCTAACTTTGGGCTTAGTCTGGCCTTTTTGTTTTCTAGTTCCTTGAGATGTAACATTAGGTTGTTTATTTGAAATCTTTCTGTTTTATTGCTACACATTTTCCTCTTAGAACCAACTGCTTTTGCTTTATCCTGTAAGTTTTGGTATGTTGTATTTTTATTTTTGTTTACCTCAAGTATTTATGATTTATTTTTTGATTTTTTTAACTCCCTCATTGTTTAGTAGTCTGTTGCTTAATTTTTACATATTTGTGAGTATTACAAGATTTTTTCTGTTACTGATTTCTAGTTTCATACCATTGTGATCAGAAGAGATACTTCATATGATTTCAATACTCTTAAAGTTTATTCAGACTTGTTTTGTGGCCTAACATACGATCAATCCTGGAAAAAATTCCATGTGTCCTTGAGAAGAATGTGTTATCTGTTGCAGTTGAATAGAATGTTCTGTATGCATCTGTTAGGTCTATTTGGTCTAAACTATGGTTCAAGTCCAATATTTGCTTATTAATTTTCTTTCTGGATTATCTGTTCATTCCTGAAAGTGGAGTATTGATGTTCTCTACTATTATTGTATTACAGTCTACCTTTCCTTTTAGATCTGTTAATGTTTGCTTTATGTATTTAGGTGCTCTGATGCTGGGTTCATATATACTTAAAATTGTTACATCTTCTTGGTAAATTGAAATGGTTCATGATTGTTGGCCTTCTTTTGTAGTTTTGATTTAAAGTCTATTATGCCTGATATAAGTATAGCTATCCCTGCTTTCTTTTGGTTTCCATTTGCATGAAATACCTTTTTCTGTCACTTCACCTTTAGTCTATTTGCATCTTTAATAGTGAGGTAAGTCTCTTGTAGGTACATGTAGCTGGGTCTTGTTTTTATACATGGTATTTTTTTGTCAAACTTCTCATTTTGTATTATTTTTCATATTTTATTTAATCTTTTATCCTTATATTCTTTTTTTTTTTTTTTTCCTTTTGAGACGGAGTCTTGCTGTGTCTCCTGGGCTGGAGTGCAGTGGCCGGATCTCAGCTCACTACAAGCTCCGCCTTCCGGGTTTACACCATTCTCCTGCCTCAGCCTCCGGAGTAGCTGGGACTACAGGTGCCCGCCACCTCGCCCGGCTAGTTTTTTGTATTTTTAGTAGAGACGGGGTTTCACCGTGTTAGCCAGGATGGTCTCGATCTCCTGACCTCGTGATCTGCCCGTCTTGGCCTCCCAAAGTGCTGGGATTACAGGCTTGAGCCACCGCGTCCGGCCTATCCTTATATTCTTATAGTTGACTGAATTTCTTTAAGAGAACTATATGAATTTTTTGTTAGTCACTTCATAGATCTCCATTTCTTTAGAGTCTATTGTTGAAGCTTTATTTGTTTGTTCTGGAGATGTCATTATTCTGATTCTTCATAATCTTTGTGTCCTTACATGGGTGCTTGTGCATATGAAGAAATGGTCACCTCTTTTGTTCTTGATAGGTATTCTTTGGCAAAGTTATACTCTCACTGAAGTCTAGCCTGTAAGTCTATAAGGGCTACCTGGTAATGACGCTAAGCAGGCAGAGCTTGGAAGTCCAGCCTGTGATTCTCGGTGGGTACCTGGTAATGATGCTAAGCAGGCAGAGCTTGGAAGTCCAGCCTGTGATTCTAGCTGGACTACCTGATAATGACGCTAAGCAGGTAGAGCTTGGTGTTAGACTCTCTAGCTTGCTGAGTCTCTGCCTTTGCTTTGAGATCAGATGGATCTGAGCTCTTCTATTTGGTGAGACCCCTGGCTGGGTTCTGCAATCAGGCAGAGATGGTAGCTGGGTCCTCTGATTGGATGAAGACACAATGTGTATTCCCTAGCTAAATGGTACTGCTATTGGACTTTTGGAATTTGGGTAGGACTGCAGGTTGGGTCCTAAAGTTAGGCTGAGTCATTGATTGGGAGAGTCAGGATCAGCTACTAAGTTTGGCAGAAATACACGATATTGAAGTTTGCTTCCCTGCCTGGATGTAGCCTTGTTGTGGGATTTGAGGTTGAGGTGAGCAGCTATTTGAACTCCCAGATTGGGGTGGCCTAGTCCCTGTGCTTAGCCAAGATATGCCATGGTGGTTGTCTCACTCCATGAGCAGGGTCTTCTTGGGTCTGCTTCTTGGGGTGGGCTTTGAGGGTGAGCCAAGCTGCTCTTAAATGCCCTGGTGGTGCAAGTATAGTCCCTGTGCTTTGCCAAAATACTCTGTGGTAGGTGTCTCTCTCCTCAGTGGGAGGAAGTTGGGCGAAGCCTGAAGCTGAGCATGGGGGCTGAGCATCTAGGGATTTAAGCTAGATTGATCTTTCTGCTGTGCTCCTGGGGTAACCAACTTAGCTTTGGAGGTGGGCTATGGTACCGGTACCTCTCATCAGGTGCCTCTGCTGACAGTAACACAGAGCTACCCCCAAGATACAAGCTGGCCACTGTGAGTAACACCTCCTTTCTTTGCTTGTATTCATGCCATAATCCCATGTTTCCCATGAGATGAGACCAGACTGGGCTTCCTGAGAGGCATTTTGGAAAGCTAGTTAAGCTGGATGGCCACCTTAGGTTTTATTTTTCCACTTTAGCAACTGCAGACCCAGGGGAATCCTCTCTGTGTGGCATTGTGCCCATTAGGGGAGAACGAGGGGTAGCACAGTCAGAGTGACACTGTTCTGTTACCCGTCTAATGTAGTTTTTATGCAGTTCTGTCTCAGGTTTGTTTACAATTTTGGAGTTTTCACCAAGATGGTCTTGTATGTAAATAGTTGCTAGTTGACCTTTCTTTTGGAAGGGAAGAGCTGAGATGTCCTATTCCGCCATCTTGCTGATATCAAAATGTTTCATATAAAGCTGTTCCCTAGGTTAACTGCTTCTAAATGTGAAGGGTATATTATATTGCAAAAATATAAACTTGGAGTCACATCAAAAGAAAGAAGAAAAGAAAAACTACTTTAAATAAATTACGAGGTCAAATATATGCTCCAAAATATTTTTTTCTTTTGCAAAGTAAGGATCAATTCAGAAAAAACAAAACGTCTGTGGAGGGCCTATCTTAAATGTTATTTTTTCATAATTTCTATCCACGATTGTTTCTTGTATTTAGTTGTATTTTAAGCAGCTTTACTAAACTAAGATCGACATACACTAAACTCAGACATTTGACACATTTTGACATACACACACACACACACACACACACATATAAAACATCACTACAGTAAAAAAAATGAGAATATCCATTTCCCAAAAGTTTTCTCTTGCCCCTGGTAGTCTCTTGCACCTGACCTTTCCTACCACCTCTCCCTTCCAAAAACAGTATATACTCTTTCTTTTTCTGGATTCTTTTATTTTTGTCATTCAGAATAAATACTTGGAGACGTATTCAAGTTGTAGCATGTAATTAATAGTTTATTCTTTTTTGGTGTTGTGTGGTATTGCATTGAATGGTTAGACCATTGATGGATATTTGGGTTGTTTTCGGTTTTTGGCTATTACAAATAAGGCTGCTATGAATGTTTATGTACAAGCTTTTATGTGGACAGGCATTTTAATATTTATTGGGTAATACTTAGAAATGGAGCAGTTGGTAGGTATATGGTAGGTATACATCAAACTTAAAAAGCTGTCAAAATGTTTTCCAAAGTGGCTGTGCCATCTTACATTCCCATCAGCAGTATATGTGAATGTATATTACATCACATCCTCTCCAGCACTTGTATGGTCAGTTTAAAAAACACTCGTATAGGCGGAGCAAGATGGCCGAATAGGAACAGCTTCAGTCTCCATCTCCCAGCGCGAGCGACACAGAAGACCAGTGATTTCTGCATTTTCAACTGAGGTACTGGGGTCATCTCACTCGGGAGTGCCGGACAATCGGTGCTGGTCAGCTGCTGCAGCCCGACCAGCGAGAGCTGAAGCAGGGCGAGGCATCGCCTCACCTGGGAAG
>NC_045436.1:1468413-1492770 GCF_002776525.5 Piliocolobus tephrosceles | reverse complement strand
AACCTGATATAAATGATGAATTGATGGGTGCTGACGAGTTGATGGGTGCAGCACACCAACATGGCACATGTATACATATGTAACCTGCACGTTATGCACATGTACCCTAGAACTTAAAGTATAATAAAAAAAAAAAAAAAAAAAAAAAAAAACACTCGTATAGTCTAAAAGGTGCATGGTGGTAATTCCTTGTGGTTTTAATTTGCACTTCTTTTGTGACCGAAGATGTATAACATTTTTTGTCATTCGTAGATCTTCTGTGGTAAAGTCCATATTCAAAACTTTTGACCATGATTTCAATTGGGTTTTTTTTTCGTGTTATTGAAATTTAGGAGCTATTCACATATTCTGGGTCCATCTCTTATCTATATAATTTTCAAAATGTTTTCAGTCTGTGGTTTATATTTTAATTTTATTTATTTAATTATTTTTTGGGGGAGGGTAGACAGGGTCTTGCTTTGTCACCTAGGCTGGAGTGCAGTGGTGTGATCACAACTCACCGAAGCCTCAACCTCCCGAGCTCAAGTGATCCTCCCACCTCAGCCTCCTGAGTAGCTGGGACCACAGGTTCACACCACCACGCCTGCATGGCTGATGTTGTTATTTTTTGTAGAGACAGGGTCTCACTATGTTGCTCAGGTTGGTCTTCAACTCTTGGGCTCAAATGAGTCTCCTACCATGGCCTCCCAAAGTGCTGGAATTACAAATTTGAGCCACTGTGCCTGGCCTTAATTTTCTTCATAATGTCTTTTGAAGAGCAGGAGTTTTGTGTTTTGTTAAAGTACAATTTATTACTACTTTCTTTTATGGCTCATCATTTTGTCATCTGTAAGATATTGTTACCTTATCCAAGATCACCGAGGTTTTTATTTCTTTTTTTCTTCTCTGGAATTTTTAAGGGATTTGACTTAGTCTTCTGGAGGTGGAGGGAGAACAAAGATCCTAGAGAAATAGTGATGGGGTTATATTTGGCTGAGGCTGCAAAGAAGATTGGTGGGGGTTCTGGAAAGATCAGGGGTCTTTTTCAAAATGATCATCAGCAGTACTCTGGGGATGTGTGAACAACTCAGAAGGAATTCCTTTGACCACTTGGTGCTGTTTAAGAGGCTACAACTGGCTGGGTGCAGTGGGTCACGCCTGTAATCCCAGCACTTTGGGAGGCCAAGGCGGGCGGATCACCTGAGGTCAGGATTTCGCGATCATCCTGGCCAACATGGTAAAACCCTGTCTACTAAAATTACAAAAAATTACGCGGACATGGTGGCACACACCTGTAATCCCAGCTACTCGGAGGCTGAGACAGGAGAATTACTTGAATCCGGGAGGCAGAGGTTGCAGTGAGCTGAGGTCACGACACTGCACTCCATCCTGGAGAGCAAGACTCTGCCTCAAAAAACAAACAACCAACAACCAAAAAAAGAGGCTACTATCAAGGCCTAGCCATTTTCAGTTCCCAAAGATCTATGGAAATGGCAGCAGAACTGGCAACTTTTAAGGAATCACAAAGGCTAAACCAACAAATATCTCAGTCTTAGTTCCTTAACTTGCATGAACTCAGATCTGAGGATGAGGGGCCCCCCTGATGGGCAGGAACTTGGTTTGATCATAGAACCCCAAGAATGAGCTAGAATTTCCTGCTAGCTTTGCAATATGTAAACATGGTGCCAAGTTAATGCAGAATTAATTTAAAGAAAACAAGAAAATGCAATATCTTTCATACCTCGTAGTTGCAATATTAAAACTAATACACCATATACTATATAAATTAATTCCAAGTTGCATAATTTCTTATGCTGTTCTTCTCAGTATGGTGGTCTAATCTAGGTCTATAATTTGTGCTGGACCCCGGGCAGTGACCTGAAAAAGTTGGTACTTTCAGATTTTGAATATGTTGTCTCAGAACATTTTCTCTCCAGCTTTGCTAAGGACACGTCTCCCCTCAGCTTTCAGTACCTGTCCCTCTTTCAGGCAAGGTGAGTTAGGCTCACAGTGAGCTCTGCCAACTGTGGCTGTGTGTATTTGTGTGTCTGTGTGTTGTGGTGGTAGCAGCATCAGTCGTGTTTATTGCAGATCAGCTAACTCTGGTAAGAAGTTTCCAAGCTGGTTGCTATTTACTTTTTCACTTTTTTTCTGTTCCACCTGATAATTTTCCACGTTAATTATTTATGCTGCAGAAAAATCATAATGGGTTATGAAAGCAATTCTGTGCTATATCAGCTTTCTATTTTCTCTTTTGATCAAATATCACTATATTTAATATTTTTTCACAGTTTGCAGTTTAGGATTGGAGCCACTTCTCAATGGAAGTCTAGTTTCTGGTTTTTGTATGTTTAAATAGGTCTCCATAGGTTTTAAGAATATGTCTGATACGATTTTAACAAATCTTTAGCCTCTGGAGTATGCCTTTTGCGTGTGTGCCAATACTACTAAGAACTTAGTTTCACTTGAAAACACATATTTTTATGCCCTCCATTCCCACTCCACCCGGTCATTTTTCCTGGGAGCAGCCAAAGCCATAGATGGAGTAGGAATTTAAATGTAATTTACAAATGCTGTCCTTCTCATTCCTCCTACTGTGGTGATTTATCCCAGGCCGCCTCCTCTTCTGAGTCTGAATCAAAATCAGTTAACAGTGTTTCCCCAGCACTCCAGATTGGTTTTAGTATATATGGGCCCCACCTCACGGATTAGCAGAACCGTTTCTCATTTAAGAGGTAACAGTTGAATAGTGAATGAGTTGAATCAGGTTGATGTAGGTTTCTACTGGATTTTCACTTTTCTACCTGTAAAAATGGGAAAAATGAGAGAGAGCTGGAACATGACTGGAGACTGCCTCTGGACACTGTATGAGCTGCTTATCGCTGAGGCTGACACTGTGTCACTGACTTCACTAAGATCAAACACAGAGTTGGATTTGAACCCATGTCTCTCTTATTTCGAGTACATTACATTAGATTTTGTATTTACTGTTTTCTTCTGTTACTCTAATGGAATAAGCTATGGTCATAGACTATAGTAATTAAGACATACTTCTCAGGTATAAGTGGGTATAGAATAATAATGCTACTGCTTTTCAGTAAGTGGATTAATTTGACACGGGAATTCACAATTTGGCCATATTATAAACAGAAATTATAAGGGACTATCTTGCAGAAAATTCAGTCCAAAACTTTGATTAAAACAGGGTAATAACAAATACATTTATGCAAATAAAATTTAGGAATAAAGAAAGTGACATGTGACCAAACACTGCGTGAAATTTCTGTTAGCACCTTTAACACATATATCCTGACTTCTAATTTTTTCTAAAAACCCACTTGTTTTTATTTATTTATCTATTTTTTCCAGACAGAGTCTCGCTCTGTCACCCAGGCTAGAGTGCAGTGGCGTGATCTCGGCTCACTGCAAGCTCCGCCTCCCGGGTTCCCACCATTCTCCTGCCTCAGCCTCCCAAGTAGCTGGGACTACAGGTGCCCGTCACCACGCCTGGCTGATTTTTTACATTTTTATTAGAGATGGAGTTTCACCTGAAGTGTTTGCCAGGATGGTCTCGATCTCCTGACCTCAGGTGATCCACCCTCTTCGGCCTCCCAAAGTGCTGGGGTTACAGGCGTGAGCCACCGCGCCCGGCCTTTAATTTTTTTATGAAAGGTGATTTTCATATACAGTCACAATACATGGGCATTTGTATGATTGATTATTCAATAACTTGCAAACGATGCTGTCAATACTTTTTCAAAAGGAAACAATGCTCTTTGCTAACAGAAGAGTTGATCTGATATATTCTAATGATCTCACTCGGAACAGTGAGATACTTAGGAAAGATCTTCTTCTTGGACTAAACATAAAGACTTAAACTTCAAATTATAGTGGTTATGACTTTTTAACAAATATGACTTTATTAGATACATTTTGAAGGGACTTGTATCTTCTAGAACTGTAATAAAAGAGCAGTCTACCATGTGTTTTAAACCAGTGACTTTGAATGTCAGCCGATGGCTTTTAAAGCTCTGAACAGTTAGAACTGAGCTGTATTTCTGTAATTGATGAACTGTCCACATGGCCTAGAGCACATTCAAATGATGCTCCTAAATAAGCTTCCAGTTATCACAGAGGCACATGCAAACGGGCAGAAATTTCACATCCAATCATGGCACAAGAGGAGAAAATTCTGCTTGTATAACGGAAATGATAACCTTGAAATACTTGAGCACTCATCTTTGAGGAAAGCAGAAAGACCCGAAACCTATCATATGACGAGCCCGTGAAGCCTAGAATCACAGGCCAGCATTAATTTCATGGGATCTAGCAAAAGAGGATCTAGATGGTCATTCCAAGTTCTATGCAGCTTGTTAATCATCCCTATTTTACATTTAAATGTATGCAATAGGTGTCTTTACATGAGTAGGCTTTAAATATAAGTAATTTGTAGGCACAATTCTTTACCAAATATTTAAACACAATTTCTAAAATTATTCAAGGTTTTGTCCTATTGCACATTTAGACTATTTCAGCTGAAAAGTACACGTCAAGTTGAAAGGTGTGAAATTATTTTTTAAGCCGGTAAATAAATTATATGCCAGAAATATAGGGTCAGTTTCCCTAGTCATAGCAAACATTCAGGTACCAAGTTAACTTTTTAAAAACCTTTTTTAGAAGATCCATGGAAATCAGCTGTCACACTGCAGCAGGACTCAGGAGGCGTAAAATGTGCATTCCTGATATATTCAGTTGTTTTAATATAAGGTAGAGGAATACAGTGGAAAACAGACTGCATATGGAGTCAGAACCATACGCAGCTCTGTTCACTCAATGTTTTTAAAACATTTTTAAAAAAATGTTTAAAAATGTTTTTAAAATATTTTTAAAAAATGTTTAAAAATGTTTTTAAAATGTTTTAAAATATTTAAAAATGCTTAAAAATATGTTTAAAATGTTTTTAAAAACAAAAAGTGAACCACCTTTGTTCACCAATGTTTTTAAAACTTTGGGTACGATTTTGTGTTTTGGAACTTTACCTGCTTCTCTTGCAACATGAATTTAATAATATTATCATAAAAACGGCATCGAAAAAGAAGATGCACTGAGGCGATGAGTCATTTAGAACTGTGGGTAGGCAAGATTTTCTTGTTCCCTGTACCTCATTAACTCATTAGTGCTGGATATAGATTGGATTACACTTGCTAGTGAGTAACTCTGTGTTAAAATGCCTTTTTCCATAGCTGTGACTTTCTCCTGTCCCTGCAGTGCCACCACAAAAGCCCAGTCAGCTGATGGCTTTAGCCAGTGCGGCAGCAGGGAGTGTGAGGCTTCTGACTTTGCCAGGACTCAGGCCAGCTGTCTCCGTCACTGGGCTCAGGGTGCTCCCTTTAGTTACAAAAGGAGACTGTGGTGTGGAGCCTGTGCATGTTTCAATTGCTCTTTTTAGTTAAAAATCATTTAGACCTAATGAGTTTAGGATAAAGGATTATAAACAGCCCATCTTGTCTAAGTTTTCTGCAATGGAATCTGCCAGCTCATACCCAGCTAACG
This sequence comes from Piliocolobus tephrosceles, assembly GCF_002776525.5. NCBI lineage: Eukaryota > Metazoa > Chordata > Mammalia > Primates > Cercopithecidae > Piliocolobus > Piliocolobus tephrosceles. The sequence goes on along the minus strand of NC_045436.1, from coordinate 1,487,238 downwards.
ATGTGTCTTTCTATTATTTTTTGCACATAAATAGGCTTTGTGGATCTTGTAGAAAGAGGTGACTAGAGATTGGAGCAGGCTTCAGGTCTTCCTGGATGCCCTGCTAAATGTCATTTGATTACATTGGTTAAAGTCCTAATTCTTCATTCATACCAACATATGGGATGGTGGGTTGCTTTCATGTATTTCTGATAGTAGTCATTAGTGCTGTTTATTATTAATATGATCATTTTATCCTTGATTTCCTAGTATGCTGAAGAAAAGTATGTTATTCAGTCAGCTTTGTGCTGTAGTATATTTGGTCCTTAAAAGTCCTTTAACTGCTCCCTGAATGTTGAAGTTTCTTACTGTTCCTTCCAGGTCTTCTCTTTTCTCTTTCCAGCAAAATCTCATCTGTTTTTATGGCATTAATGATCTCTGCATTGATTACTTCTAAATTCATGTCTCCATGCTTAATATTTTATTTGAGATTCAGGTCCATATTGATGTGTCTACTGGATTCCCAGAGGCATCTTAATATGGCTAAAAAATTCATTTTTATGGCCAGGTGCAGCGGTTCACGCCTGTAATCCCAGAACTTTGGGAGGCTGAAGTTGGGCGGATCATGAGGTCAGGAGTTCAAGACCATCCTGGCCAACAAGGCGAAACCCCATCTCTACTAAAAATACAAAAATTAGCCAGGTGTGGTGGTGGGTGCCTATAGTCCCAGCTACTCAGGAGGCTGAGGCAGGAGAATGGCGTGAGCTTGCAGTGAGCCGAGATCTCTCCACTGCACTCCAGCCTGGGCGATACAGCAAGACTCCGTCTCAAAAAAAGTAGATAAATAAATAAAAATAAGTGGGTTTTGAGAAAAAATTAGAAATCGGGATATATGTGTTAAAGGTGCTAACAGAACCCGGGAGGTGGAGATTGCAGTAAGCCAAAATGGTGCCATTGCACTCCAGCCTGGGCAACAGAGTGAGACTCCATCCCTCCCAGAAAAAATCATTTTTATAACCACCTACATTTATTTCACTTCCTGTTTGAATGAAGGAAATCAGTGGCCTTATCACTTGCATTTTCATTCTGATCCAGTCTGCTCCATTCTGTCCCATGTCCTCTTGTTCACCTGCACATCCATGTAGTTCCTGAATTTCAGGCTGTTCCGTCTCAGGGCAGAGCCACTGCTCTGACTTCCACTGCTTCACTTCAGACCCTCATCAGAGCTAAGGACTCTCACAAAGTCCATTTCACACCCGAGCCACGTCACCAAAGCAGGTGCTGGCATCTGTGGGAGACCCACAGATGGTTCACATCACAGGACTCTGTGCAGACAACCCTCTTTACCAGCCTGGAGCCTGGTAGACTTGCTGGGTGGCTAGATACAGAAGAGAGACAACAATCACTGCAGCTCAGCTCCCGGGAAGCCACATCCCTAGGAAAAGGGGGAGAATGCTACATCAAGGGAACACCTATGGGATGAAAGACTCTGAACAACAGCCTTCAGCCCTAGACCTTCCCTCTGTCAGAGCCTTCACAAATGAGAAGGAACCAGAAAACCAACTCTGGTAATAGGACAAAACAAGGTTCTTTAACACCCCCCAAAATCACACTAGCTCACCAGCAACAGATCCAAACCAAGAAGAAATCGCTGATTAACCTGAAAGGAATTCAGAAGGTTAGTTATTAAGCTAACCAGGTAGGGCTCCAGAAAAGGCAAAGCCCAATTTAAGGTAGCCAAACAAACAAACAAACAAACAAAACACACACACACACACACACACAAGAAATGAGGGCAGAAATTTTCAATGAAATAGATAGCATAAATAAAAAAGAATCAAAACTTCAGGAAACAATGGACACACAGAAATGCAAAATGCTCTGGAGAGTTTCAGCAGTAGACTTGAACAAACAGAAGACAGAACTTCAGAGCTCAAAGACAAGGTTTTCGAATTAACTCAATTCAACAAAGACAAAGAAAAAAGAATCCAAAAAGTCTGGGATTATGTTAAATGACCAAACCTAAGAAAAATCAATATTCCAGAGGAAGAAGAGAAAAATAAAAGTTTGGAAAACGTATTTGGGGGAATAATTGAGGAAAACTTCCCCAGCCTTGCTAGAGACCTGGACATCCCAATACAAGAAGCACAAAGAACACTTGGGAAATCCATCACAAAAAGACGATTGCCCATCTTCACCGTCATCAGGTTATCTATTTAATTATGAATGACCAAATAAATGAGTGGATGGATTTCTAGGCACTATCTTGGGAGACAAAAGATTAAGAGTAACTAAGTTGAATTTCCTTACTTTGGCAAAGGCTATCGCTTAAACAACTGGTGTATTGTCAGAAAGTGATTTAAACTATGTCCATGCAGCAACAAGCATCTGTTTTGTAAATAACCAGAACATTTCGTTCAGATGGCAAAGTGGTATCTTCAATTTAGAACTGACCAGCCTTTGGTGAAATGCTTCTAATTAATCTAATTGCTTAATTAAATCCATGCTTGAGGGATATTTTTTTCAACTAAAGCCTCCTAATTGTTTATCAATGAGTGTGAATCACGTTCTGCTTTATCTGTGAGCTCCTTCTTGACCTCCTTAAAGATAGCTGAAGACGGGGGAAAAGAGGTTTTAGAAACACTGCTTCACTTTGAATGGACATTAGTCGATGGGTAGAATAGAAGCTGGCAAGCCACAGTATTTCTAAATAGAGCACAGCCAACCTTAAGCTTCATCTTAGCATGAAACATGGAGCCTCCTTCCTGTGCGATTCAGGAAGCACTTTCCATCACTGTGGCCATCCCTCCAGCTCTTTCACTTCTGTTCCCCTGTTTCTGCTCTTGTTTCCATATTCTCTCTGAAACTCTCAAAAATACCTTCTCCTCCCTTTCCATATTTTCTTCATGTAATTTTCTTTTCTTTCTTTTTTTTTTTGAGACAGAGTCTTGCTCTGTTGCCCAGGCTGGAGTGTAGTGGCGCAACTCAGCTCACTGCAACCTCTGCCTCCCAGGTTTGAGCCATTCTCCTGACTCAGCCTCCGGAGTAGCTGGGACTACAGGTGCCCACCACCATGCCCAGCTAATTTATATATATATATATATGTTTTATTTTTTATTTTTAGTAGAGGTGGGGTTTCAACATGTTGGCCAGGCTGGTCTTGAACTCCTGACCTTGTGATCCACCACCTCAGGCTCCCAAAGTGCAGGGATTACAGACATGAGCCACCATGCCCGGCCTTCTTGATGTATTTTTCAAATTAGCAATTTATAGTTTTTGAAATTGAAAATAACATCCAATAGATGAACAGTATATCATGCCAGAAGCCTTGCTTTCAACACATTTGCATTTGCTTTAGATCATCGTTTCTTCCCCTGGTATCAAGCCTGACATTTCTTACTCTGAAAATAATTTTCTCTCATCCATCTTGTTAGCTACGTCTCTTAATGTTGATTACAACCAAATCCATGCTTACTGAACTCAGTCATATGTTCTAAGTGAGCTAATAAGTGTAAGGCATTTAATAGTTGGCCTGGTACATACTAAGTGACATGAAAATTTTGGCTATTACTATTACATCATCATCATCATTAACATTATTATATTGTCATTATTCTTATGTTTCTATTAGGTTGCCTCAGAGTAGATCAAAAGCATATAACCAAATGTTTCAATCCTTATGTGTATGTTTTTAATGTAAATTCATAGTTCCCACTCTCATACTTGTCATTCTTCTCCCTTTTATGCTCTGCATTGAACCACTGTTAATTTCTTACCAACCTCTGTTACATCTCGATTCATTTTCTCTTCTCCATGTAGATCCCATTGACTTTGGTTTAAACTCATTTCATTTCACTGGGATTCTTCTCTAGATGCTCAACTTTTTCTTCATACTATAATTCATCTTATCTGTGGTAACCAGTTTATTTTTTAAAGCATCGTTCCCTTTACACAACTTCTCACAAGTTTCCAAGTTCCCATTGCCCGCTGAATGAAGTTCACAGTCCTTCATGTGACACTGAAGACCCTCAGTCTTCTGCTTTCAGATAATGTTTCTGGCACGGTCACCTGCCATTTTCTTTCACACCTCCTAGAGTGCAAAGGATCTGCATGGTACTTAATGCTCTTTCATTCAATGACTCTGTAGTGAAGTGTTCCTGGAAGGCTGGTTCTAGTTTAAGTGTCTTAACCCAATGACAAACAAGACTGAACGGTCACCGCTCTGATTCACATCACTTTGCACACACTTCCGCCTCTGCTTCCTTCTCCAAGATGCTTTTGTTCTCATTCATCCACATCGGATTTCTCTGGCGTGAAACTGACCATACATCTCTTATTTATGAAGTATTCTGGTCATTCTGACTGAAAGTCCTCTTTTTCTTCTTCGTTCTCATGGTATTTATTTATATCTTTTTCATTGCAGTTAGTCTTTTCACTGTTGGTCAGCTTTCTTTTCAGTGTTCAGGGAATACACGAAGATTCTCTGAACCCGCAACAAGGAATGCTCTAGCTTGGAATAGTCTTTCTAAATCCAGAGGCTGCTTTCTTCAACTGTGTGTGCCTTTCACAAGTTTCCAGCTTCTATTCGGAGCCAGCCAATGCTGTGTCTTCTGGTACAAAAACAGAATGTCGTAAGGCTAAACGTAGAAATGCACTTAAACCAGAAGCAATAACAGACATAGGTTAGTGTAAGTGTGTATCCTACACCATTATATTTTTTCTGTGAGTTTTGAATTTTGTATTCACTTTTGTATTTCTGCAAATGGAAGATGGCAAAAGGGCTGTAAAGAGGTGAAGATCAGAAACTGCCTCAAATTTCAAGGCAAGGAAAGGCAACTTTAAAAGTTAGAACTATGCATCTGATTGAAGGAAAAGTGACATGTTTGCTTGAGGGATGTATGTAATAGATTTCACTGACCACTGCACGGAATATGTGCAGACACAGCTGATGTTGCAACCATATCTTAAAAACTCATCCTTTAAAAAAATAATTTCAGCGTTACAGATACGCTTTTTCTTCATTTCTTCTCCTACCATTTTACCACCTAGTTACCAATTTGCTGAAAATGTAGTTTCACAAGAATCCTGATTTGCAGAGCACAGGTTTCCTTAGCTCAAGGTTGTGTATATGTTCTGAAGTGGAAATATAGTCTCTTTAAATGCCTGGATTCAGGGGAGCTGGGTTTACTCTAAAGGGAATTTTAATAGCTATTTTTCAATGAACATAGACCATCTCCTTTGGATTAGGTTTAACTATTAATATAATTTGACAAGGAGGTAAGAAGCTCATGCCTCATCTTCATCTGCTGTCTGAAGTAACTTAAAATCAAAGAAAAGAAGCAGTAAGGTGTTGCTGCTGGAAAATTCTGTCTGAAAATGCTGTTACTTTTGAAATTATTTATAGAGAATTCACTGAAGTCAACTATTTCAATAATATTTTAATGTTAACAAAGGTTATCAATGATAAGATGAGCCAATTATAATAGTCTATTATAATTTAAAATTAATCACTGGTTATCTTTTCAACATATTTTACCTGTCCAGGAGAGCAGCGTATCTGCAGTGCTTAAGTGTGTAGTCTCTGAAGGCAGGTGGGAGGTTTGAATTCAGTCTCTAGGGTCCGTATTTCTGTGACCTTGGGTGGCACAGAAGTCTTAATCTTTGTCTAAGCCCTGACTTCCTCAATAGTAAAACAGGCATAATAATTCTGCTTACCTCAAAGTTAATACTCTATAGGCCGGATACAGTGGCTCACGCCTGTAATCCCAGCACTTTGGAAGGCCGAGGTGAGCAGATCACCTAAAGTCAGAAGTTCAAGACCAGCCTGGCCAACATGATGAAACCCCATCTCTACTAAAAATACAAAAATTATCCAGGCATGGTGGCATGCACCTGTAATCCCAGCTACTCAGGAGGCTGAGGGAGGAGAATTGCTTGAACCCAGGAGGTGGAGCTTGAAGTGAACCGAGATAGCGCCACTGAACTCCAACCTGGGCAACAGAGTGAGATTTAGTCTCAAATAAATAAATAAAAAGTTAATACTCTATACATTTTAGCTCTTATTATTTATTGTTAAGAAAATAGTCAACGTTTTGAAGGAAATGATTATATCTTTCAACAGTCTTGTGACTTTTCTGGATATCTGCTGATTTGATGCACTTTTAAAAATCAAAATATGTAACATATTTTTACCTTATTAATCTAGCATACCATTTAAATATACAACCAGTGTTTCTTCTCTGGGCTAATAAGTGAACGATAATGATAATTCAACAACTACATGATTTATTATCTGACCTGAGGTTTACCTTTAAATGTAAATATAATTTTTAAGATATTTTAAAACAGCCTTTATTTTTAAAGCAGTTTTGTGTTCATAACAAAATTGAGCAGAAACTAGAGTTCCAGTATATCCCCACCTCCAAACATGCATAGCCTCTCAACTGAAAGCATTTTCGTTGAAAGTTTAATGAGTGAGGGTTGCTTGCTTTCACATAGTCTACTGTCTATGTATTTTTAAAAATTACAGGCTGGGCGTGGTGGCTCATGCCTGTAATCCCAGCACTTTGAGAGGCTGAGGCAGGTGGATCACCTGAGGTCAGGAGTTCAAGACCAGCCTGGCCAACACAGTGAAACCCTGTCTCTACTAAAAACACAAAAATGAGCCAGGCATGGTGGTGAGTGCCTGTAATCCCAGCTACTCGGGGGGCTGAAGCAGGGGAATCGCTTGAACCTCGGAGGCGGAGGTTGCAGTGAGCTGAGAATGTGCCAGCCTGGGTGACAGAGCAAGACTCCATCTCAAAAATAAATACATTAAATAAATAAATAAAAAATATAAAAAAATTACGTTAATAGACGTTACCATATATGTTCTGGTTAAAACCTGAGAAAGTATTTTATTACATTTGAGGAATAGATTTCGGAGTATTTCTACTTCAGGCAATAAGAAATATTGATCAAATCTAAAAAAACTGGATCATTAAAAACAGCATTTGATACTTTATCAATATATTTGTGAACGTAAGTGCAGTTTTTTTGATCAGATGGCATAGTATCTATTTCCTTAATCAGTGGGTTAGAATATCAAATGTGACTGATTACAAAATAACTTGTTTTTCGTGGAAGAAATTAGCAACTCTTGTAAAATGCACCTGAAAAAGGAGAAAGTGTGCTACAAATGAGAATAAAAACGCTGACTGGCTGTACAAAAACATTATGTATTAGCACACAACCACGGTCTTACTTAACCATGGAACTCCTTCCATTCCATCAGGCGTTCCTCCCGGAGCACGTGCTTGCCTTTACAATCATCAATGATTGCTGCAGCTTGAGTGAGACCGAAAGGGTTAAAACTGAAACCCAGCCATTCCCTCTCACTTCTGCAAATGCAGCTCAGCTTGCCCTTTTCTGGTCTATCACAAATGTCCCCAGCTCTTTCTTCTGGGGTCTTCTCTGGTTTGTATGGCCAGTCCCCAACCTGCCTCCTGAACTTCCATGCAACAATTTCAGAGTCTCAGCAGTGTAAAGTCTTAGCAAAGATGTTCTGTGAGCTTCAGGGCTCAACCCCTCATGAAACTTGGCCTGAATCTGTCAGTGGATAGAAAATTGATTCCATATTTAGAATCAGCGTAACTATGTGTTACAAGTTTCCAGAGTTTTTTTTTTTTTTTTTTTTTGAGACTGAGTCTTGCTCTGTCCAGTCCAGGTTGGGGTGCAGTGGTGCGATCTTGGTTCACTGCAACCTCTGCCTCCAGGGTTCAAGCAATTCTCCTGCCTCAGCCTCCTGAGTATCTGGGATTACAGGTGCCCGCCACCACGCCTGGCTAATTTTTTTGTATTTTTAGTAGAGATGGGGTTTCACCGTGTTGGCCAGGCTGGTCTTGAGCTCCTGACCTCAGGTGATCAACCCACCTTGGCCTCCCAAAGTGCTGGGATTACAGGCATGAGCCACTGCACCCAGCCTCTCAATATTCTTGATATTATATGTATTTGTATTTTCTTTGTATTTGAAATATCATTAGAATGGTAATCAGACAACTTAGATGTTACAATATCTATACTAATCACATCACATTTCTTTATTGTTACTAGTTTCTGTGAATGTGTCTTATCTTTTAAATTAAATCCAAAGCTCTTTGAGCCAGAAACTTTGTCTTGTATGAGGTTTGCTATATAAGTATTTGGAGGGAAAACTGAGTGACTCATTCTTTCATAAAACTGTTATATCAAAACACCACGCCTTCATGAAAACACATTAACTAGAAGTTATTACACGGGGGTTCAATCTCCAAATAGTGCACGTTCATTAAGTTCCATTAGCTCTGTGGCTTTAAGCAAGTTCCTTACTTCTCAAGATCTTATTTAATTCACTTTACAGTGGGGTGACTGAGTCAGGTGACGTCTCCAGTATTCTCCCTTTTAAAGTTATATCACTTTTCAATAAGAAAGTCTATTCTAAGAAAGAAAATATGACTCAAAGTCTGAATTTGCCCAAATACAAAACAGAGGCGAAAGTTAAAGGAAATCTTATTCGTAAAGAGCACTAGTAAATCGATTCCTTTTTGATGCTTGAATGTTTTCTCTGCTTGAATGTTCTGGGCACATATCAGGTTGTAAAACGACTCATCTTTAGTACACTTCAGTGCCTGAGGGTATTTTCTTGGTAATCCATGTATTGAAATTTGACTCTTGATAGTACATGCCAAGCACATAGTTCCATAATATGATTTTTAAAAATCACAGATAATATCAGATGAACACAACAGAAGACACTTAGAAATAAATCACATTTTGACCACTTTTAACAAATACTCTTAAATCAGTGTCAGGCATGAGTCCTTAAAGTTTGGCCACAAAGATAATAAACACTTTATCAAATCTCTGTCTTCATAATGTGTGCTCTTCTGAAGAACTTTTGTCTCTTACAATGCTCTCAGAGAGCTACCAGAAAGATTATTAAAATGAAACTATGGTCAATGTAGTCAGAATACAAAACAAACACAAATAGTCACAGTTCATTTGCATCCATTTGCACAGTGCTTTTGTTTTACTTTACAAATAACTGATAGATAGATTAGTGGAAATAATATTCAATCTCTTACGATTTGAAGAAAAGCGCAACTTTAATCTCAGAAGAAAATATTTCCCAGAGAATGTGAATATCTAATATGTTGTGTTATCAAAAGTCCTATCTCTTTATTTTGTGTCCTTGCTTGACATTTAGTTGGGGTTTATTCAAGGATTATTTGATTTGAAAAGTGCCTGCATATTTGGATATTTAAATACATTTGATTTATGTCTCAAGTGACATTTGTGGAAAATTGTTTTAGAAACAGTCAGCGTCAGGGAGGTCTCCCCAGGGGGAGGCAGGGACTCAAATGGAGGACTGGCCGCGTGGAGTATGTGTGTCTCAGAGAAGAACATGGCTGACCTCTGTAGGAAGAAGGATGTGCACAGGTGGGTCTGGTCTATGCCACGGGAATCCCAGTAACAGCAAGGAGGCCAATGTAACGGGTAGAGAAGCAAAGGAGACATTTGGAGAGGTTGCCGTATATTAAAGCTTTTGTGGCCATGTTTAGACTTGGTTATAAGGGTCGTAGGACACCACTGGTCTTCTGTTTTAAAGACACCTCTCGCTACTATAGTGGGAGGAAGGAGAAATATTAGCATCAGGCACAGGTGAACCGTGTTTGTGTCTGAGAGGCAGATGCCAAGCAAGATGAGATGTGCAAGGTCCATCTACATAACTGTGAAGGACAAAGGGAGTGGGAGCAGAGGAAGGCAGGGGAAGCCTTCAGACAGTTGTGCCAGTGGGACACCTTGAAAGGAGAGCTCGGACAGCCTGAGACCCAGCATAGTGCTGAGGAGGTGCTGGCAAGGCCAATGGGGTCCGCCTGGGAAAAGCTGCTCTCTAGAAGAATCCTGTTTCAGGCATGAATAGCCTTGACCTAGTCCTCTCTCCTGGGACTGGGCAGAGCCTGGGAGAGGGTGGTCTGGTAGTCAGGAGAGAGTGGCAGCTGGGGACTGTCACCTGCCTGCTCCTTGCAGCAGGTTCTTGTGAAGGGAGAGCCAATCAGGCACCTCCATGGGCATCAGAACGTGAGCGCTTTGGACTAGGGTGGAGGTAGTGGAGGTGGTGAGGTTTTGTCAGGGAGAACCAATGATATTTGCTAAAAAATAAAATATGAAATGTCAGAATATTTTGAGTTGAGATTTTGGGTTAATGTACGACAATTCCTGATGGAAACTAGAAAATATTTGGAAGGAATGGATGTCAAGGTCAGTTAAAGGCAGATAAGAAACCGTTTCGGGTGTGTTAAGTGTGATTTAACTACTCAGCATCCACTTGGATATGTGACAGTGGCAGTTGGATATATTTTACTGGGCGGATGGTGGCCTGTCGTATTCCTTTAGGTGCCATTGATGTATGGATGGCTTGTAGAGTGTGAACAGACCGTCGAGGAACTGAGTAGAGCTGAGGAAGAGAATGGGGTAAATTCATGACACCCCAGTGCTCTGAAGCATCTAGAAACTGGGATAAGAAAATGGATCTAGCAAGACAGTAGAAGTAGCCAGGTAGAAGAATAAGTAGTTTATATAAAAAGAGAGGGTCTGACTCCGAAAATAAGTCATGTTGATGAAAAGGAGGGGATAGATTTGAGAAATATCTACCTAGGATTGGATTATGAAGTAAAGAAAGGACTTAGAGAAGGAGGCAATGGCCAATTGCTTCAAATCCTGACAAGAGGTTGAAAGGATGATACCTGAAATGGATCACTGGATTTAGCAGTGTGGAGGTCAGATGTGTCTGAGAGGTAAGACTGACAAAGGCACTTTCAGTGGAACATTGATGAAAGCACTATTGGAGGGAATGTAAGACAGAATAAGAGAGCAAGTAAAGACAGTGAGCATAGAAACTACTCAGGGAATTGGCTGTAACAAGAAACAAGATGGAGAATTGCTGTTGTCCTCTCAAGAGAGAGAGATTTGTTTTAGGAGGGTGACATCACAGCAGGCTTAAATGTTTATGGAAAGGCTCCTTAGAGAAGGCAAAAGCGTATGATCCAGGAGGAAAAGGGGAGAAGCACGTGGGAAGATCCTTAGAAGAATCAATAAAAGGGGATGGAATCTACTTCCTGTGAAATCAGTGTTGCCGTGGAGACAACGGAAGTAGGTCACCTATCTCACCAGGAGGAGAGGCAACGCGCACAGGTCCGACGCAGCGGAAGTGGTTTACTCGCTAGTGGAAGTTTGCAGACATTCTCTTCTGATTGCTTTCAGACTTCTCAGTGGAATAAGGATCAAGGTCACAATTAGGCAAAGAGGTGTGGGGTGGGCATGGTGGAGAGTTGAGAAGGGGTGGTTTGAAAGTCACTTTGGTGGGAGGGGGAGTAGATGAACTTGATGACTGCTGTGACTCTGTTGGGCAGTCCTGAGTGCCTGCTTGAGTTCACTCCTGTGTATTTAATGTGAGGCCAACCAGCAGGTTTCATGTTTTTCTGGATTCATTTCCAAGTCCTTGGGTGTGAGCACAAACAGGCAGAGGCCAAATGTAATCATCGTGGTGGTTTTACTAGGCAGATGTGACACAGGAGAAAGCGCGAGGTAATCGAGAGGAAATACAAGGGGATGGTGACCATGACCGATGTAAGACTGATGCTGGGAAATGAAAGAACTGAGAGCTGGAGGGGTGCAATTAATAGACTGTGGGCTTTGTGGGTTCAAAATATTTAGAATGGGGACCAAAACGGTGAAGGAGACAGCAAGAAAAGATGATGGGGGAGACAGAGTGAGTCTGGATATGCGAAAAAGTCTAGCGTGTGATCACGAGAGATGAACTGGAAGAGGCTAGATGAGCAGAATAGAGGATAAAGAACCACGAGCCCTGGGTATCGGTAAAACCTGCTGGGTCCGAATGCTTGTGTCCCTCCAGATTCCTGTGTTGAAACCCTCATCTCCAAGGTGATGGCATTAGGCGGTCGCGGGGCCTTTGGGGATGTGATGGGGTCATGAGGGCCGAACCCTCGTGAGTGAAGTTCATGCCTTATACAGGAGAGTCCAGAGGCTTCTTCCCTCTCCACCGTGAGGATGCAGTGCGCTGTGAACCAGGCAGCGGGCTGTCACCAGACACCACACCTTCCCCTCTCCACCGTGAGGATGCAGTGCGCTGTGAACCAGGCAGTGGGCTGTCACCAGACACCACACCTTCCGGCACCTGGATCTCAAACTCTCCAGCCTCCAGAACTGTGAGGAAGACATTTCTGTTGTTCACAAACCACCCAATCTGTGGAATTTTGTTACAGCAGCCAGAATGGACTAAGATTTTTACCTGGGTAGAAAAATCACCAGGAATAGCGACGGTGAGAAAAACAGCAAGCTAGACACAAGAACCACCCATGATGAAGGGGATGGCAAATGACTAGGGAGGGTGACAGAAGGCCCAGTCCCCTGACATGAGCTTTGATGGAGCTTTTAGTGGGAACCAGGGCAAATGGGCTTGAGGCAGCCCAGTACTGTGCAGGGTGTGAAAGGGAAAAACGGCCATTGGTTGACAGTGTAATACTTTCCTAGGGCTTCTGTAGCAAAACACCACGAACTTGATGGCTTCAATCAACAAACATTTATTCTCTCACAATTACGGAAGCCAGAAGTCTGCAGTCAGTATCACTGGGCCAAAATCAGTGTGTCAGCACTGTCACCCTCCCTTGGTGGCTCCATAAGGAAACTGGTTCCTTGTCTCTCAGCATCTGCTGACTGCCAGCATTCTTTGGCTTGTGGCCACATCACTCCAATCTTTAAGGTCAACATTTTTTGATCTCCCTCTGCTCTGTCTTCATATCCCTTTCTCCTCTGTGTGCCCTAAAATCTCCCTCCTCGTCTCATAACAGAATATGTGTGATTGCATTTAGGGTCCATCTGGACAATCCAGGACAGTTTCCCCATCTTGAGAACTTAATCACATCTGCCAAGGCTTTGTTTTCTTGCCATATATTAAGGTCACCTGCAAAGACATACGGGCCCCTGAGGTTTGATTTGAATGTTGAGGCTGATGATGCCACACACAAGCTAAGGGGGTATGAAAGGTTCATTACTCACATACTTCAGGCTTCTGGGGACAGCAGGTTGGCCTCACAAGCAGATCCAATGTGACCTAAGAAAGCAAGGGAAGACTGGCCCAAGGTGTTATAATGGTTAGGGGTGGGGCTGGGGTGGGATCAGAGTTCCCATGTATGGGAAGGGCTTGCATGGTTTGACTCTCCCACCGGTGCAACGGGAGGGGACTCCCCGCCTTTCCTGTTGGCTTATCCAGATGCGGGCATAAAGGGATTCCAAGGAGTGAGGTCTAGAAGCTGTCAGTAGTCAAACATCAAGAAATGGGGCCAGCCTGGTCCTAGTGGCTCATACCTGTAATCCTAGCTGGGAAGCTGAGGCCCAGAACTTTGTCGGGCCCAGCACTTGAGGCCAGGAGTCCGAGACCAGCCTGGCCAACATGGTGAAACCCTGTCTCTACCAAAATACACAAATTAGCCAGGGGTGGTGGCACATGCCTGCGGTCCCAGTTACTTGGGAGGCTGAGGCAAGAGAATCACTTGAGCCCAGGAGGCAGAGGTTGCAGTGAGCCGAGCTCACACTGCTGCACTCCAGCCTGGGTGACAGAGTGAGACCCTGCCTCAAAAAAAAAAAAAAAAAAAGAGGGAGACCAGACTACTTATTACACCATGTAAGGAAATTTCCCCAGGTTCTAGGGCTCCAGGGATTAGGAACTGACTATCGTGGGTGGGTGGTAGAGTCCAGCCTACCATAAGGAGTTATGAAACATAAGCATGGTCCTCAAGGGGGAACCGAGGTTAGGGGTCGACCAGAAACAGGAGGGACGTAGGAAAGAAAGAAGTGCTGTAGATTGTTATGTAGTCATCAGTGAGCTGAAACCCATTTCCCTGTTACATCTGTTTTGTTCCTTGCTGTGTTCTCAGCTGCTACAACAGTACTTGGAACATAGTCAGCGTTTGACAAATTTTTTCTAAATACATAAATGAATAAAAATGGATGGCATTTCTAATGTAAAGAAGTTATTGGAAAATCACAGTGGAAAGTTGGATTTGAAATTTGGGCATCTTCACAAAGTTGATATGCGTCGTTCCTTTAGCATTCGGTAGCGTGGAAGGGAGGTGGCAGGGGAAACTTCGGAGCTGGCATATCACTTTGTGACCGAAATGAATGAACAATGCTGAATTAATGGAAACCCCACCTAAAATTCTGAAACAGAACATCCTGCCTCCCGTCTTGACATTGCTCCTTCTGTTAGTGTTTTCCAGCCCTGTGTCTCCACACAGATCACCCCTGACCGCCTGCTCTGTTGTGGGTCAATAAACCACCTTTCCAACCACTCTGAATATGCCATAGATGTGTCCTACCAACAAACGTCTTCCTGGTGGTGACTTTTCAAATTTAGGATCTACAATATGGATAGAAAATTTTATTTAAGTAGCTGTTCATAAGACACTAACTGAAAGATGTACATGCACGTGCGCACACACACATGATGTACAGTGTCACAGAGGCTCTAGCTATGGAATATTGGACTTCCAAAGCATGCGGAAGGAGAAAGAGAGTGATAATTAGTCATTACATTAGGGCAAAACCCAAGATGGTTCCTGCACATTGTTTTTCTATAGTGAATAACTTTTTTTTTTCTTTTTTTTTTGAGACGGAATCTCGCTTTGTTGTCCAGGCTGGAGTGCAGTGGCATGATCTTGGCTCACTGCAACCTCTGCCTCCCAGGTTCAAGCAATTCTCCTGCCTCAGCCTCCCTAGAAGCTGGGATTCCAGGCACCTGCCCCCATGCCTGGCTAATTTTTGCATTTTTAGTAAAGATGGGGTTTCACCATGTTGGCCAGGCTTGTCTTGAACTCCTGACCTCAGGTGATCCTCCTGCTTCAGCTTCCCAGAGTGCTGGGATTACAGGCATGAGCCACTGCGCCCAGGCCCCTATACTGCGTAACTTAATTACCACAAAACACGCACTAGCTCTTCGTATTTCCTCGCACTGCGCACTCAATTACCAAGTGACTCATTTCCAAGGTCTTTCACCCTATGTTCTTCTGAAAAATATTCAGGGAATGAGAGCTGAGTATAAATTGTCGTTAGCCCATATTCTTAGCCAGTCCTATACCTTTAAGATGGCCCATCTTGACTACTTCTTCAATGGGTACCAAGCCAGAAAACGAGCACCAGTGCGACCATGAACCTCATCTCGTATTTCTTTCCCCAAACACGAGGGGAAAGAAACAGTGTCTCCCACCATGAAGGATGGCTGCATCCTTAGTGCGAAGGTGTCCACCAGATCTGTCTTGTTCTACTGCCCTGTATTTTCTGATATCACAGCTTGACCTCTCTAAGTCTAATGGAAGGAGAAAGACTGAAGTCAGAGAGGCTTGTACAGAGCTTTGACTTTTATTGTTTGAAATGCAAGGGTCTGATATTTTTGTTTCTGCTCTCCTGTCGGTACCACTGACGGGGCCTTACGCTCTGCTGAGTGTAGCCTGTAGCCCTTCGGTGAGCACCTTAGCCTGCACAGAAGGCCCCTGCACTCAGCAGAGTCTTCAGGGAGAAGTTCGCTCCTGGGCTTTCTCAGAGCCTGAGAATCCTCTTCAAGGCCTCAGTCTTCCATCTCTAGTCCTGCTCTGCCCTCTCTCTGGATTCACTAAGATTCTGGATCTTCTAGGTTTTCACAATTGACTTTTCCTTCTCATTGTGCCCTGCTCTGTGCCTTGTATTTGTGCAGCATGTTGTCTGAGCACTATGCAGAGTCTCCGCTCCCAGCCCTCTTGTTTACCTTGCATTGTGAATGCACACCGTGATTCTGGGTGGCATTTCTCTGGAACTGTGCGTTCCAGGATTCCGGTCATGAGATATATAATGCTCACATGCTTCCTGGGAGAAGGACTAGGACTGACCCTGCTGCATGCATCTGAAGAGGTAATGATCCCTACAGTGTGATCCTTTTTGGGCAAGGCTTGTTAGTATTTGCCCTTTCATTATTGGGTAGGGCAAAGTCACTACAAATGGCCACTTTCCAGTTTCTAATGTCCTGTTTTGCCTGGCCCCCTAAGGTACTTTGACCACTGGTTATGGACAAGGCTGTTGGCTATTCCGTTTTCAAATAGCAGTCATCTGTTAGGAATAACTATCAATTTAATGGCGCCAATGGCCATCAAAACAAAGAAAATTACATAGTAAGTCTGTCTGTCTTTCACAAAGGGAATCATTTGCATCTCACTGTGGTACTGAGCGTAGCCGTTTCACTCAACATGCTGGTAACCATCGGCCATACAACAGGGTGAACCAGGAATGCAGAGGGTATTTTGTGTGCAGTGTCTTTGCTTTGGCCAAGGAAACACTTTCCGTAACATCATGTTTACTTTTTTAACTTCTATAGTACAGAGTGAACCATGTAGAAAATAGTAGCTGTCTTGAAAGAGATGGGAAGAGTCAACCTAGTGATGAATGAGGCACACACAGAAAGGGACAGGTGCACAGATACAGATACAGACAGACAGATACATGTGTAAGATACATGTGTAAACAATCAGAGCACAAACTATAGGCAAGTGCTTTAATTTTAGGAAATTGTATGACATTTACACCCAGTTACTAAGATAATTCAGTTAAACTTTTCCACTCTTCCTATTCAAACTTTAAATTTATCACCTCTAACATCTTGTTATAAAGCTGTTTTTTTAATCAAGTTTAGTTTTCTTCTGGCTTGAAAGGCACTTAAAAACTAATAACAAAAATATAACATTTCATTTCTTTTGATGCAATTAGGTTTTCTTTCTAATACAGTTTAGGGCCTTGGAAATGTTCATCCATCTTAGCTAATAGAATTCTAAACCAAACTTCCAGGGGTGCAATTTAATCAAGTAATTTCCCCCTTAAAATACCCAGTCTAATTAAGTGATATTTAATTTCCTCGCTTTGTATGAAAACATTTTCCTCCCATGCCACCTTTCTCTTTATTCCATGAACACATTATTCTAAAGCACTGCAAAGCCCCCAGATGAAAGCACTGCACAGACGTGAAGAACAGGGACCATCCCCACCCGTGTTCTAGGGTACATGTGCATAGCGTGCAGGTTTGTTACATATGTATACTTGTGCCATGTTGGTGTGCTGCACCCATCAACTCGTCAGCACCCATCAATTCATCATTTATATCAGGTATAACTCCCAATGCAATCCCTCCCCCCTCCCCCCACCCCATGATAGGCCCCGGTGTGTGATGTTCCCCTTCCCGAGTCCAAGTGATGTCATTGTTCAGTTCCCACCTATGAGTGAGAACACGCGGTGTTTGGTTTTCTGCTCTTGTGATAGTTTGCTAAGAATGATGGTTTCCAGCTGCATCCATGTCCCTACAAAGGACGCAAACTCATCCTTTTTTATGGCTGCATAGTATTCCATGGTGTATATGTGCCACATTTTCTTAATTCAGTCTGTCACAGATGGACATTTGGGTTGATTCCAAGTCTTTGCTATTGTGAATAGTGCCACAATAAACATACGTGTGCATGTGTCTTTATAGCAGCATGATAAACAACCCCATCAAAAAGTGGGCAAAAGATATGAACAGACATTTCTCAAAAGAAGACATTCATACAGCCAACAGACACATGAAAAAATGCTCATCATCACTTGCCATCAGAGAAATGCAAATCAAAACCACAATGAGATACCATCTCACACCAGTTAGAATGGCAATCATTAAAAAGTCAGGAAACAACAGGTGCTGGAGAGGATGTGGAGAAATAGGAACGCTTTTACACTGTTGGTGGGACTGTAAACTAGTTCAACCACTATGGAAAACAGTATGGCGATTCCTCAAGGATTGTAAACTAGTTCAACCATTATGGAAAACAGTATGGCGATTCCTCAAGGATCTAGAACTAGATGTACCATATGACCCAGCCATCCCACTACTGGGTATATACCCAAAGGATTATAAATCAGGCTACATCTCTCTCTATAGCTCTCTGTCTACCTATTATATATCAATCATCTATCATCTGTCGATCATGTCTCTATTATCTCTCATTTCTCTGTCATCTGCCTGTCAATCATGTCTCTATCATCTATCAACCTATCCTCTGTTGTCTATCCATCGTCTTTTCTTACCTGTAGTCTATCATCTGTTTATCATCAGTCTGTCATGTCTGTACATCTGTCATGTATTTATCCGTCTTATCTATCATCTATCTTTCTCTTTATCATCTATCGCTGAATCTATCACCTATTATGTATCTATCACTTATCTACCTGTATATCATCTATCTGTCATCTATCATCTGTCAATGTATCTATCATCTATCATCTATCTCATTATCTATCCATCTAATCTAATCTATCTGCTGTAAGATGATCGATTGATGCTTTTAAATTACTGAGGACAAGAAAATGGTCTCCCCATAAGTCTTTTAACTTCTTTCCTTTCCACTTTAAAATGGAGATGTTGATCCTTCATTTCAAGAATAATTCTTCCATCTATGACTTCCAATCTTTCTCCTTCCACCACTTCAGAAACTTTGTATAATTATCTCCTCCTTCTCTTCACCTCAGCTTTTCTCCCTCTGCCTTCTGGCTCCTTTTTCTTACTCTTTAAGGTTGTTCAGGCCTCCACAGCCTAAAGTGTTACACTCCTCTCTCTTCTCTACCTTACCACAGATTTCACGAAGCAGTCTGCACCATCTCCTACCTGTTACCGTTGAGTCCCCAAGGGCATGTGTGTGCTCTGACTTCACACACCTTCTCCTGAAGCCAACAGCACGTGCCCTCTTCTCCTCTTCCTGTGTG
>NC_045436.1:1408300-1468403 GCF_002776525.5 Piliocolobus tephrosceles | reverse complement strand
TGTGGGGTCCAGCTTGCACACACCTCTTCTCCTGAAGCCAACAGCACGTGCCCTCTTCTCCTCTTCCTGAAACTTCTCTGCAGATTTGAGGCAGCCTAGATCTGTCTTCAGAGCTCTGTCTCCAAAGCCAGACTGCCTGGGCTCTGATCCTGGCCCCAACACTTATTTTCTAGGTAAACTTGGGCAGTTTATTTAATCTTCCTTTTTGCTTCTGTTTCATCAACTGTAAATAGGAATTCTAATTTTATATACATCCTACAGGAATTGCATTTTTGAAATGTATTCATAGGTGTAAAGAGCGTGGTCCAGGACTAGAAACCACTATAGGAAAGAGATGTTCCTTTCCACCTATTTAGTTATTCATTTAATAACAGGCTACAGGTATCACTCATTCTTTTTTTTTTTTTTTTTTTTTTTTTTCTGAGACTGAATCTTGCTCTGTCTCCCAGGCTGGAGTGCAGTGGCACAGTCTCGGCTCACTGCAACCTCCGCCTCCTGCGTTCAAGCAATTCTCTGCCTCAGCCTCCCCAGTAGCTGGGATTACAGGTGCCCATCACCACACCAGCTAATTTTTTTGTGTTTTTAGTGGAGACGGGGTTTTGCCATCTTGGCCAAGCTGGTCTTGAACTCGTGACCTCGTGATCCACCCACCTCGGTCTCCCAAAGTGCTGGAATTACAGGCGTGACACACCGCGCGCCCAGCTCTATCATCCATTCTTGATTGCAGGTCATGTTCTGGCTTCCATGAAAGCATACTGCTATGTTTTATTTCTGCCTCTCTTGTTACCCACCGTTATCAATCCCAGGCTCCTTTCTCCCATGTTCCTGCCTCTATATGGTGTTGCTGAGGTCCACCTTTCCTCGCTCATCCATCACTACAGTTGCTAGAAGATCCCTGTTCTCAGGGTGACATTCACACGCATGACTCTCAAATCAAAGTAGCCAGCAGGACCTTCATGCTGTGATTCAATCTAGAGTTTCCAAGCTGTCTTCTGGACATTTCTTTTTGAATATTTGAACCAACAGTACTGCACTTTAACCATTCCCCTCCTTTCTTCCCAAGGCTTCTAAAGTCTGTGTTACTATTTGTGACTTTTCCATTAAGAAAAAAATCTGTTAAGAGTTATTTCACTTAAAACACAGCACATTATTATTTTTTAATTTGTAATAATTGTGTCTGTAGTCTTAAAAGTACAATGCCAACTCACAATCCTATAGGTATCTCTCTTTTGTTTGTTTGTTTTGAGATGGAGTCTTGCTCTATCGCCAGGCTGGAGTGCAGTGGCGTGATCTTGGCTCACTGCAACCTTCTACTCCCTGGTTGAAGCGATTCTCCTGCCTCAGCCTCCCAAGTAGCTGCGATTTACAGACACCCATGCCACCATGCCCAGCTAATTTGTGTATTTTTAGTAGAGACGGGATTTCACCATGTTGGTCAGGATGGTGTTGATCTCCTGAACTAGTGATTCGTCCACCTCGGCCTCCTCAGAGTGCTGGGATTACAGGCATGAGCCACTGCGCCCAGCTGGGACCTTGGTAAAGACACAGACCCCACTTAAGATCAGGGGAATCAGAGCCTTTGGAGGCTTGGGAACCCGTGCTTTACCCATCACTTCACGTGGTTCTCATATACACTAAAGTGAGAGGACCATAATCCTGGGCAGCAGAGAAGATACTTTTTGTTAATTAAATACCACACTTCATTTCAAGATGTTAGATTAGGTATTATTGACAGCTATTTGCAAAACCCAGGGAGGCATTTTATCAATATCTACTATTCATTTTCAGTTTGCTTCATTCCAACTTGCTGTGTATTTTAGTTTTTCTTTTGTTTTGAAGCAAAGAACCAACTCTGACTAGATGTAAACAAAAAGCTAATCTGGGTGAATCTGTTGAAGGAACACTAGGGCTATCTCACAGCGATGTGGTAAAGCAGAGAAGCAGGAGGGACTGGAGCAACTCCAGGTGCCTTGGCAGCAAATCTTCATGGGTCCTCTCGCCACTGAATTTCCTTCCGTGGGACTTTAGCTCCAGTCACTTGCAACCTGTATTTCCACCCCCGCTCTCAAATTTAGTTGTGTTTTTTAAAATTATTTTTAATTGACATGTAATAATTGTGCATATTTCAGAATACAAAGTGATATTTCCATACATGGATATAATGTATAATTATCACATTATGGTAATTAGCATATCTAGCATCTGTAACACAAAGAATTTATCATTTCTTTGTGTTGGGAATATTCAGAATCCTCTTTTCTAGCTATTTGAAAATATACAATAAATTATTGTTAACTGTCATCACTCTTACAGTGCTATAGAAACTAGAGCTGACTCCTGTCTAGCTGTAATTTTGAATCTGTTAATCAGCTTCTCCTTATCCTTCTCTCCTCCTATAGTCTCCAACTGATAGTAACCATAATTCTACTCTGCTTCTAGAGCTCAATGTTTCGCTCCCATATATGAGTGAGAACATGCGGTATTTATCTTTTCGTGTCTGACTTATTTCATTTAACATAATGTCCTCCAGGCTCATCCTTGTTGCTGTGAGTGACAAGACTTCATTCTTTTTTATGACTGAATATAGTATATCATTGTGCGTAGTTAACTTTATCCATTCATTTGATGATACGCTTTTAGGCTGACTCCATATCTTGGCTGTTGTAGATAGTGCTTCAATAGACATGCGAGTGCAGATATCTCTTTGAGATGCTGATTTTCTTTCTTTGGGATGAATAGCCAGTAGAGGGATTGCTAGATCATATGGTAGTTCTATTCTTAGTTTTTTGAGGAAACTCCATACGGTTTTCCACAATGGCCATACTGATTTACACTCCCACTAACAGTATGTAGGAGCTCCCTTTTCTCTGCATCTTCACCAGCATCTATTAGTTTTGTCTTTTTGATAGTAGTCATTTTAACTGGGATAAGAGAATAATATCTCATGGTTTTGATTTGCATTTCCATAACGATCAGTGACGTCAATTTTTTAAATGTTCTTTTTGCCGATTTGTACGTCCCTTTTTGAGAAATGTCTTTCAGATTTTTTGACCACTATAAAATCAGATTGTTTTGGCTTTTTAATTTTTTTGCTGTTGTTTGAATTCCTTGTATATTCTGAGCATTAAACTTTTGTTGGATGAATAGTTTGCAAATATTTTCTTCCATCCTACAGGTTGTCTTTCTATTCTGTTGATTACTTCTTTTGCTGTACATAAGATTTTTGGTTTGATATAATCTCATTTGTCTATTTTTATTCTTGTTGCTTGTACTTGTAAAGTCTTACCTATAAAATCTTCACCTAGTCTCATGTCCTGAAGTGTTTCCCCCATGTTTTCTTCTAGGAATTGTATAGTTTTGGGTCTTAAACTTAAGTCTGTAATCCATTTTGAATTTATTTTTATGTATGGTGAGGGGGTGTCTAGATTTTTTCTTCTGCACATGGATATCCACTTTTCAACATTTTTGGTGACTTTGTAAAAAAAGTCAGGTGACAGTAAATAAGGGAATTTATTTCTGTTGTTTTTAGTCTGTTTCATTGGTTTATGTGTCTGCTTTGATACTAGTATCGTGGTGTTTTGATTACTAGAGCTTTGTAGTATATTTTGAGGACAGGTAGTATAATACTTCCAGCTTTGTTCCTTTTGCTTAGAATTGTGTTAGCTATTCAGGGTATTTTGTGGTTCCATACAAGTTTTAGAATATTCTATTTCTGTGAAGAATATTATTGGTATTTTGATAGAGAAACCAGTCCAACAGTCTCATAGTTTGTTTCAGATAAGCATAGAATTTGATCCTTCTGTTCTTAAAGCTTGAAGCTTGCATTTGTTTTATCTGTGTTCCTTCCTCAGGAATGACATTCAGGGCTCTCAAAAAAAAGTATGGAAGAACTGAAACTCAGCTGATCACCACATCCAGACAGTGAGATGCCAGACCCCTCATTCATCGTGATTACTTTTGTGCCCTCCCTCGTTCCTCCCTTTTCTTAGACATTGTCACATTTCTTCCCTGCTATATAAACCACTAGTTACAGCCAGTCAGGGAGCTGGATTGGAGACTAATCTCCTATCTCTTTTGCTGCAGCACTCAGTGAAAGCCCCCTTCCTTGGCAATGCTCACTGTCTCAGTGATTGGCTTTCTGTGTGGCAGCAGCAGGACCTCGACTGAATTCCTGTGCTTTGGTAACGGTAGGAATTGCACTAAATGTATAGCTTGCTTTGGCCAGGCACGGTGGCTCACGGCTGGAATCCCAGCACTTTGGGAGGCCGAGGCGGGCGGATCACAAGGTCAAGAGATGGAGACCATCCTGGCTAATACAGTGAAACCCCGTCTCTACTGAAAATACAAAAAAAATTAGCCAGGCGTGGTGGTGGCGCCTGTGGTCCCAGCTACGTGGGAGGCTGAGGCAGGAGAATGGCGGGAACCCGGGAGGCGGAGCTTGCAGTGAGCCGAGATAGCGCCACTCACTCCAGCCTGGGAGACAGAGGAGACTCTGTCTCCAAAAAAAAAAAAAAAGTATGTCTTGCTTTGGTTAAGATGGTCATTTTCACAATATTGACTGTTCCAGTCTGAACATGGAATTTTTCTTTTTTTGGTGGATGTGTCATCTTCAATTTATCTCATTGGTGTTTTGTAGTTTTCATTGTAGAGGTCTTTTATCTCCTTGGTTAAATTTATTTCTAGGTACTTTATTTTATATTTTGTCACTATTATAAATGGGATTGCTTTTTCAATTTCTTCAGCTAGTTTATTGTTTATTATTGGTATATAGACTTGCTATTAGTTCTTATATGTTGATTTTATGTTTTGCAACTTTACCAAATTCATCGATCAGTTGCAAGAGTTCTGTGTGAAGTCTTCAGGTTTTTCTCTATATAAGATTATGTCATCTGCAAAGAGGGACAATTTCATTTTCTGTTTTCCAATTTTGCTGTATTGTATTTCTTTGTCTTGCTTAACTGCCCGGGCTAGGAATTCCAGTACAGTGTTAAATAAGAGTATTGAAAATGGGCATTCCCGTCTGGTTCCAGTTCCTAGAGGAAAAGGTTTTCCCCATTCAGTATGCTGTCGGCTGTGGGTTTGTTACATGGCCTTCATTATGGTGAGGTACACTCCTTCTATGCCTAATTTATTGAGTTTTTATCGTGAAGGGATGTTGAGTTTTACCAGGTGCTTTTTTTTTTGCATCTGTTGAGATGATTCTCTGGCTTTTGCCCTTAATTCTGTTGATATGATATATCACATTTATTGATTTGGATGTACTGAAACATCCTTGCGTTTGTAGGACTAATCCCATTTGAACATGGGTGTATAACTTTTCTGATGTGCTGTTAGATTCAGTTTGCTGGTGTTTGGCTCAGGATTTTTGCATCTGTGTGCATCAGGGATACTGACCTGCAGTTTTGTCACTGTTGTTGTGTCCTGACCTGGTTTGGGCAGCTGAGTAATGCTGGCCTTCTAGAATAAGTTTGGAAAAGTTCCCTTCCCTTCCATTTTTTTGAAGAGCTTGTGTCAAATTGATATTAGTTCTTCTTTAAATCTTTGGTAGAATTCAGCAGTGGAGCCACTAAGTCCTGGGCTTTTCTTTGATGGGAGACTTGTGATGATGGCTTCAGTCATATTTCCCTATTTTATTGGTTTGTTGAGGTTTTTCTTTTTCTTCATGGTTTCATGTTGGTAGGTTCTATGTGTGCAGGGATTTATTCATTTCTTCTAGTTTTTCTCATTTGCTGGTGGATTGTTTTTTGTCTTTTTTTTTTTTTATTTCCTTTTTGTGGAGAACGGGGTCTCGCTGTGTTACCCAGGCAGGTCTCAAACTCCCGAGCTCAAGCTCTCCTCCCGCCTCTGCCTCCCTGAGAGCTGGGATTACAGGCGTGAGCCACCGCTCCCGGCGTATTGTTGTTCATAATAGTCTCTCATGATTGTATTTCTGTGGTCTCAGTTGTTAGTCTTCTTTTTTGTTTCTGGTTTTATTTACTTGGGTCTTCTCTCAGTTTAGCTAACAATTTATCAGTTTTTGTTTATCTTTTCAAAAAGCCAACTTTTCATTTCATTGATATTTTATAATTTTTTTAAGTCTCTACTATGTTTAGTTCTGCTCTGATCTTATTTACTTATTTTATAGTTTTAAATTTTGGGTTTAGTTTGTTCTTCCTTTACTAGTTCATTGATGTGCCTTGTTAGATTGTTTATTTGAAATCTTTCTACTTTTTTAATGCAGGCGTTTATTTCTATAAACTTATTCCTGGGGCTGAACTTACCTCTTTCTCTGTGGTGAGGAGTGTCTCTTGGGATGAGCCAATTCCAGCCAGGCCCTTCACTTCCCTCTGTATGCTGCCATCTCCAGTCTCCGTGCATCGGAAGGTCTTTATCGCTTTCTTGCTGAATTCCAGTGTTTTCTCCTATATACTCTATTTGATGTGTTCTTTTGTAATTGTTTTGGTCCTTTGTGGAGTAGAAGAGCACTAGGCACCTCTAATCAGCCTTCTTGATGACATCTGGATAGGACAATACTGATCAGTGATATGTCTAGAAGCAATTTTGAATAAATAATATAGTGTTACAGGTTATAATTAAATATGTAAACCAAAAATAAAGGAAAGGAAGAAAAACATCCCCTTTTTTTCAGAGGCAGAGAGTCTTTAGTTTTGGCTTCTGTAATGGTATTTCACCAAGTTTTAAAGGTACTAACTTTATTAACCTGCAACATTCATCATTTTAAAGGTGAATATAAAGGTGAGTATATAAAAACTATCAAAATGGGTCAGAAACAAGGTTTGCAATGTTCATTAATTATCTTCAACAGTGGCAATATTTAATCTTTTGAGTCAGTCTCAACAGATTGGCAATATAACATAATATATATTGATAAGTGTCATTCTTGATAAAAAATCAAATTATTTTTCTATTTATAAGTTTTAGAAAAGGTTTAAGGTAAAAATATTTTTCTTCTTCATAGATTTTCCTACATGATAATGTTAAAACATATCAAGATGCTCCTCAAAGTTTAAGAGTGAACAGCATAATATTCCCTTTTTTTTTTTTTTTTGAAACGGAATCTTGCTCTGTCGCCCAGGCTGGAGTGCAGTGGCGCTATCTCGGCTCACTGCCAGCTCTGCCTCCCAGGTTCATGCCGTTCTCCTGCCTCAGCCTCCCGAGTAGCTGGGACTACAGGCACCGCCACCACGCCTGACTAATTTTTTGTATTTTTAGTAGAGACGTTTCACCATGTTAGCCAAGATGGTCTCGATCTCCTGACCTCATGATCCGCCTGCCTCGGCCTCCCAAAGTGCTGGGATTACAGGCTTGAGCCACCGCGCCTGGCCAACGTTCCATTTCAGTTGAAGCATTCCTTCACAGAGCCAACATGTTTTTTCAAACACTCTAAGAACTCTTGAGGATACTATGGGAAAAATGTTCCTCTTGCCTGCTGGGCTTTTAGTCATATTTTCCCTCAAATTTTCTCAATTAAACATTGCTATAACTGTTTTTTTTTTAAATTTAATTTTCCGTGGTGCAGTCCTCAAGTTATTTTTCTTTTATTCAGAGCCACTCCTTCAGTTTCAACTTGCTGAGCAGACAAGCAACTGCTTTTGGTTTCTATGGAAACTGGATTCCTGTGGCTGCCCGTGGGCATGCTCGGTCCACCAACCTTGTGTTGTGTTGTGTTGTGGTGTCCGGTGATTTAGGTGCAGAAGTACAAGGTATTCTTTCATGATGGATATGATATGGTCATGACAGGCTGGGATCTAATGGGTCCCAGGGAACTGAGAGACTGGAAGGTGCACCAGGAAGGCTGCAATGTGTTTTATACAAATTGTATGCTGTCCTAGTAACTTTTCCATCCGAGGCCTTATGGATCAGGAGTGAAGAATCTTCTGCTGCATGAGATAACAAGCAGGAACCCTCCTGTAAGCTACTTAATTTCTTTAGAATGTGTTGGAGGATGTTAAATACATTGGAAATCTTGAGTGCTGAAAGCTCTTCTTTTAATGCTTCTGAGGCAATTCCTTCCAGTAGAAAAAGCTTTGAAGTAAATCCATTGATATGGTCAACATAAAATAGCTGTTGGAATGCAATCAACTTTCAGTCCATAAATGACAACATCACCTTCAGTCAGAGCTTCAACTCCATGACCAGCTTGATTCTCTACTTCTGGTAGCACATAGACTGGAAATTGTCTTCCGATTTTCTTCCCTTTTTAGAACGTGGTGTTGTCTCCATCCTCTGGACACTGGGCGCATGAGTAACAACAGGTCTTGCAGGCCAAATAACTTACGAATACAATTTCCTTCCCGAGGAGCTACGTATTCCGATGTGTCTTCAAGGTAGTCCTGAAGTTCACGTGGCAGTCGTCCTTTTGGCTTCTGAAATGCAGAAGGCCATTCAGTTTTGGCCAACCGGAGGCATCTGAAGGAACAGACAACTGCTCAGAAACAGAAGGCTGTTTAGAATTTTCTAAAATCATTAAGGGCAATTTGGCTACTTTTCTGGAAATTGGCTTAAAGAGCTCATCCTGCATTTTAAACATCTCTCCAACTGGATCAAATGTTTTGTATACTCATTTGATAGGTTTTTTTAAAACAATGTAAGACTCACCAGACACGGTGGTTCACACCTGTAATCCCAGCACTTTGGGAGGCCAAGGCCGGAGGATCACCTGAGGTCAGGAGTTTGAGACCAGCGTGAGCAACGTGGAGAAACCCTGTCTCTACTAAAAATACAAAAAAAAAAAAAAAAAAAAAAATTGGCCGGGCGCAGTGGCACATGCCTGTAATCCCAGCTACTTGGGAGGCTGAAGCAGGAGAATTGCTTGAACCTGGGAGGCGGAGGTTGCAGTGCCCTGAGATCGCACCACCACACTCCAGCCTGGGCAACAAGAGCAAAATTCCTCCTCAAATAAAAATAAAAAAAGATAAAAACACATGACTCTTCTGGACTATAAGCAGTGTTAGGCTGACTTCCTACAGAAGCCTGTCCTGAGGAAGAATTTGGACTAGCTGGTCAAGAACTTAAGTTAGAACCCTCAACAGCTATCTTTCCATCACTATTATTTTTATACTCTGTATCATTAATTAAGCACTCCTCATCTGTATCACTGCTGCAGATAACTGTATCTTCAGTTTTAGCTGCTTGTGATGTCACAGTCTTTTCCTTTGAGTTGTCTAGGTTTTCCAGAACATCAGGTCTTCAGCATCAGCATGTACCATATCTATAGTCGTATCATTTTTATTAGAAGTTTCAGTTTCCTGAGGATTTTCTAACTGTAAGGTGTCAGATGTTTTCAAGTCACTACCTTGCGTCAAAGGTTTGTCAGAATTTGATACCTGTTCACCACATGATTGGAATCCCTGATCATCTTTATTTTTGCACTCTTCAGGGCCACCATCCATACCAGTGACCAGTTGTTTCCCCTTTTGCAATTGTTACGTGAGAATATGAGATAAACTTCTAGAATTAGCAGAAATGTCTGGTGCACTTGGTGCCACAGGTGTAGTTCCTGCTTTGGGGGCTGTGGGAGCGTCTGTCATGTTAGTGCTGTGGAAGTACTTGCTGGACTTGGTGGCTTTGATGCTTTGGTGGTGGTTACTCCAAAAGTTCCAAGTTTTGCAACATCACCATCAAAATCCAGATACAAGTTTTCAAGAGTCTCAATTTTTCGGCACGCACTGATTTCACAAGACATGTCCATTTCAGATAACTCTTCAGGGGAAACCTCTTTCGTATGCATGGTGGGAGAGTCAAAGATCCCTATTCTTAAGGATGTAAATATATACACAGATAATATAGTTATTGAATAACTTGGGTTTGAGGGAAGTAAAAATAGTTGTTCTCTAGCATAAAAGTAATTCATTTTTCAAAGCTTCAAATTAATTTTGGATCTCTGGGAGGATCATTTTTCAACTTAATAAATGAGTGAAAGTCCAGTTAAAGCGAATAAATAAGTTAAGTAAACTCTCACAGGCTTAGTCAAATCAAATGCTCTAGGACCTTCTGGTATATTTTAGGATACTTGTATTTGGGAGATGATTCCTCAGGAGTATTTAATATATTCACATGCTGTGTAAACAGAGGCTGTGGCAGCTTTTCTTTCAAATGATCTTTTCAAGGATATTGCCATTGTGAACAGCTTTGGAAGTTAAGGTAGCTTTTCCCTCTGCAGTAGAGGACAGGTTTTCTTGGTGTCTAGGAAAATTAAAATAATGACTACTTTTAGGGCAAAGTTTGAGCAAACTTACTTGAGGCCTGATATGGTTTGGCTGTGACCCCACCCAAATCTCAACTTGAATTATAGTTCCCACAATTTCCATGTGTTGTGGGAGATACCTGGTGGGAGGTAATTGAATCATGGGGGTGGATCTTAGGCTATTCTCCTGATAGTGAATAAGTCTCATGAGATCTGGTGGTTTCATAAAGGGGAGTTTCCCTGCACAAGTTCTTTTCTCTTGTCTGCCGCCATGTGAGAGGTACCTTTCACCTTCAGCCATGATTGTGAGGCCTCCCCAGCCATGGGGAACTGTGAGTTCATTAAAACTCTTTCTTTTGTATATTGCCCAGTCTCAGGTGTGTCTTTATCAACAGCATGAAAACAGATTAATAAAACATCCATTATAAAAGATTGGAGTTTCCTAAGCTCCAGCTTCCGCAGCTATGAAGAAAATCCACTCAGTATACAACTTCTCCCTTTTTTAACCTAGGAGTCTTGTGTCTTTTCAACATCTATGAAACAATGATAATGTAACTAATTAGATTGCAAGTAGAGTAAACCTCAGACCCTTTACAATTAACAGTGTTTCTCCACTGTTTGCATGAAATTGAAAAATCAAGGCACCTAGAATTTTGTTTTTTTCTCCTTATATTTCACATCTGGGTTTTTATAATAGATTTCTAACTGTTTCTTCTTTAGCATATAAGAGTTCAGCAAACATTTACTGGGTCCCAATCTTCTAACAGATACTCTTATAGATCCTAGAAATCCCAAGATAAATAAAACATGATTCTTGACCCAAAATGCTTCCAATGAATGGAAGAAACATGCATAAGACACATGACACAGAAACAGTCTTTCTTTCTCTTTCTTTCCTCCTTTCTTTCTCTTTCCTTCCTTCCTTCCTTCCTTCCTTCCTTCCTTCCTTCCTTCCTTCCTTCTTCCTCTCCTCTCCTCTCTCCTCCTCTCCTCTTTCTTTTCTTTCTTTTCCTCCTTTTCTTTCTTTTCCTCCTTTTCTTCCTTTCCTTTCCTTCCTTTTCCTTTTCCTTTTTCTTTCCTTTCCTTTCTCGCAGTCTCACTCTGTCACTCAGGCTGGAGTGCAGTGGCATGAACTTGGCTCACTGCAACCTCTGATTCTGATTTCAAGCGATTCTCCTGCCTCAGCCTCCCGAGTAGCTGGATTACAGGCATGCGCCACCATGCATGGCCACTTTTTTTTGTATTTTTAGTAGAGACAGGGGTTTTGCCATGTTGACCAGGGTGGTCTCGAATTCCTGATCTCAGGATATCTGCCTGCCTTGGCCTCCCAAAGTGTGGGGATTACAGGCATGAGCCACTGTGCCTGGTATAAACAGTATTTTTCATAGCATGGGATAGAAGCGATGACAGCAACAGCAACTTTTTTTTTTGTGATGGAGTTTTGCTTGGTTGCCCAGTGCGGTGGTGTGATCTTGGCTCACTGCAACCTCCACCTCCAGGGTTCAAGTGATTCTGGTTCCTCAGCCTCCCGAATAGCTGGGATTATAGGTGCCCGCCACCAACGTGCTGGCTAATTTTTGTATTTTTAGTAGAGATGGGGTTTCACCATATTGCCCAGACTGGTCTCAAACTCCTGACCTGGTGATCTGCCTGCCTCGGCTTCCCAAACTGCTGGGATTACAGGTGTGAGCCACCATACCTGGCCAATAACAGCAGCATTCAAGTGCTCTGAGGGCACACTGAGGTGCGCTGAGCCTGTCGTGAAAGTTCAGGAGA
Organism: Piliocolobus tephrosceles; assembly: GCF_002776525.5. NCBI lineage: Eukaryota > Metazoa > Chordata > Mammalia > Primates > Cercopithecidae > Piliocolobus > Piliocolobus tephrosceles. The sequence goes on along the minus strand of NC_045436.1, from coordinate 1,456,441 downwards.
GGGTTCTTGAAGATGATGGTCACTGAATGCGGTTTTGCAGGAGATTGAATTTGAAAAGCTACCTTACCTTCTGAAGTTGTTCACGATGCAAATGTCCTTGAAAAGATCATTCAAAAACACGTGAAAAGAGTGTTTCGATGGAAGGACACAAAGAGAAACATAAGATAGCGCGATGTGAATCAAGGAACTAAACACAAACTGCTGTTACTAGTTTGTAGAGTTCCTCGTGTGGAGCGATAGGAAGCTGAAGCTGGAGGTGGCTATGCATGCCGTGTTAAGGAACTCAGATTTTAGCCTTTATGCCAGTTGCCTCCAGACTTTTTTTTTTTTTTTTTTTTTTTTTTTTTGAGACGGAGCCTCGATCTGTTGCCCAGGCTGGAGTGCAATGGCACGATCTCAGCTCATTGGAACCTATGCCTCCCAGGTTCAAGCAATTCTCTGCCTCCGCCTTCTGAGTAGCTGGGATTACAGGTGCCCGCCACCATGCTCAGCTAATTTTTGTATTTTTAGTACCAGTGGGGTTTCACCCTCTTGGCCAGGCTGGTCTTGAACTCCTGACCTTGTGACCCACCCGTCTTGGCCTCCCAAAGGGCTGGGATTGCAGGTTTGAGCAGCAGGCCTCAGACTTTTTTGATCATACACTTATTCAGTAAAACTTTCTCAAGCAGTCACCTCTAATGTATGTATATGTCTATAAATTTCTCTACACGTTATGTGGTCTCTCCATGTATTAAATGTAAGTATATTATTTTTTATAGAATGAAATAAAAATAAAGTTGGTCTGGCGCAGTGGCTCACGCCTGTAATCCTGGCACTTTGGGAGGCCAAGGCCAGCAGATCACGAGATCAGGAGATCGAGATCATTCTGGCTAACATGGTGAAACCCCATCTCTACTAAAAATACAAAAACTTTAGCTGGGCATGGTGGTGGGCGCCTGTAGTCCCAGCTACTCGGGAGACTGTGGCAGGACAATGGCCTGAACCCGGGAGGCAGAGCTTGCAGTGAGCCGAGGTCGCGCCACTGGACTGCAGCCTGAGCAACAGAGCGACTCCGTCTCCAAAAAAAAAAAAAAAAAGATGCTAATATTTTCTGCTACATCTCAACTGATTGTCTTTCTCACTCTCATTGAGGGCCGTCATTTCGGCTGCTTCCAGGTGCTAACACAGGGAACGATTTGGTCAGATTGATGTTTTCAGTCACTCCTCACAGTGGAAGATAGAGTTGATGTGCACAGGATTCAAGGAGAAAAGAGTAGGAATCAAGATATTATAACGGATCAAACAAGAGAAAGTCAGGATCTGACTGAGAGAGCAGGCATGGAGTGAAAGGGAGGGCTCGATTTGAGAAACACCGAGGTAGTGGAATTGGTAAGATCTGCTCATTGAGTACGGGTGGGGAGTGGCTCTGAGAGGCTGGAGTGAGCCAGAGTAAAGGGATGGGAGAAGCAAACGGTGCACATTGTGCTTCGGGTGACTGGGAGAATAGTGGTTATGTTTAATGACACAGAAGATTCAGTGGATAAGCAGATTTTAGTGGTGGGTTCAATTAAGAAATTGAGCTCATCTTTATATAGATTCACTTCCTTTTAATTTTCTTTCAACACACTTATCCAAAATTTGGTTGTGTTGTTTTTCTGCTGAACAACCTGTGTTATTCTCCTTTCTTTTCCAAATCTCCACATTTCGGCCCAACCTGTGTCCATGGTGAATTCAGACCATAAATACAAGCACCTGTTTTCCAAGTGTCTTCTTTGTTATTTATAACACAATGCTTTTTATTCCAATTTTGTAGTTGACTTCTTTTCTCTAATATATTATTGTTTAGTCATTACAGACCCTGTTATTCTTCCAAGCAAACGACCTCAAAGTTTCACTGGCTGACAATAAATAAACTTTATTTCTTGCTTGTGTAATTTAATTTTATTTCATGTACTTTTATCCCAATGTACATTTCAATTTGGGACTCAGACCAAAATAGGCATTCAAGTGCAAATGGTTTATTTTGTCAATGATCTGAGAAGAACAGGAAGTGAGATAGGGAGAAAATAATGACAAAAAAGGCTTTATTTTCAAGGGCGTCATCACCATGGACAACCAGGAGCTTAATCCTCCTGTGGAAACCGAGGAGCCAGGGTAAAATGTGTAGCTAGGTAATCCCACTGGTGGGCCAAGGGAATTGTAATATCTACACACCAGTTTCCGTCAGCCATTGGTTGTGGCTCTACCTATGCGTGATCACTCTCCAGCATTTGGGGCCTAGAAAAAGTAGCCAAGAAGGTTTCAGAGTGGGAGAAAGCCCTCATGCAGAAAATGTACATGCTGGCATTTACAAATCAGTCAGGTATGCATTGACGTGGGTGGGGTAAAAGGATACAGAGAGGAATCCACTAAATCCATCCAGGAATAAACAAATAAAATAGGAAACAAAAGCCCACTGTTGAGATAAGTTGATACTTTTATTTACCACTATTTCTTTAGCTAGCCCTTTTATTCAGTCATCTACTTGTGTACATTAGGTAGGTAGTGTGCAAATTTTACAGTATGCATTAACTCAAATTCAATATTTGTAGTAACTAAAACATGCCTTATTTTTCATCTCTATGCTATTCCCTCCCTTTTCCCCAGTTTGTCTATGAAGTTCGACTGACTTGTCAAAAGCTACCTCAAATGATATTTTTACAATAAGATCTTTCCTAAACTTTAGTTAGAATCAATCACTTTCTACTGGCTGCTCCTGCAGAATATTATCTATAGTTTTGTCGTCTTATCATGTTATAATATTATTTACAATCTGTCTGTTAACATATTGTGAACAGGGCTGGGTTCGGTGGCTCACACCTGTAATCCTAGCACTTTGGGAGGCCAAGGTGGGCAATGAGGTCAGGAGATCGAGACCATTCTGGCTAACATGGTTTCTCTACTAAAAATACAAACAATTAGCCAAGGCGTGGTGGCGGGTGCCTGTAGTCCCAACTACTCGGGAGGCTGAGGCAGGAGAATAGCTTGAACCCGGGAGGTGGAGGTTGCAGTGAGCCGAGATCGTGCCACTGCACTCCAGCCGGGGTGACAGAGCGAGACACTGTCTTTAAAATAAATAAATAAATAAATAAATATATATATATATATAATCTTTAAGATAATGTGTGTCTTACTCCTTTTTACTTATCCTGCAGTTGTCAAAATAAAGGTTTACTCACATAATAAGCAAATACCTAAAAAGACATGTCTGATTTTCTTACTACTATGAAAGTGAATCTTACTTTGAAAACATAAATGCCCCACATTTTTCAATGTACTTTTGGATATTTCTTAATAACTATGTTTTTATAAATATAGACCATTATTATTATGTATGTTAAAGCACTTAATTATTTTAATGTGTAGTTACACATAAAATCACATAAAATAAACTATCAAATAGTTTTTTAAGATAAAATTAATTTATGTGTTTCTAATAAATATTACAGTACTGTTGCCCAGAAAGCACTAATAAAAATAAATTAACGGTGTCAGTTGTTACTTTAAAGGCTAGGAGTTTCTAATATAAAGAAATGTAAGGAATAGTTCATAAGAACACATCCACTTCTGATTATGAAACAGAGACATGTGTATCCACATCCTGCTTGTTATAAAGACCTACACAGGCTGGTGATAGATAGAAACTCTCCAGGAGCTGTTAATGCTATTACTACCTATGTCCATGCAGTTGGGTCTAGAACTGATGAGCAACTCCTATTCTAAGTGCAGGTTTCCCTGCAGTCACATCCCTCTCCTATCCCTATCCCTATTTGATATTTTAAAGTATTTTCTTGTTTTTATTAATATGATTATTTAAGGCTCTAGAATTTCTTCTGAATGCAGATCCACCTGGGTCATACAGAAGTTTCGTATGTGGTCATTTGTTTTACAAATACTCAATGTCTTTCTCTGTGGCCCTTAATGATATAAGAAAACTTTCAAAAACTGTATGTTTTATAGTGTTTTGGAGTTTTAATGCTTATTTAACTTCACTGCATTTTAATTAAAGAATGAAAAAATATTTTTTAGAAATCATTGAAGTTTTGTGGTCTGAAATATAGTCTTTTTATGATCTGTGGAATCTGAAGAAAAAAGCATTCTATATTTATATACAGATATAGATCTATATATATCTATATACAGATATAGATCTATGTATATGTATATGTATATGTATATGTATATGTATATGTATATGTATATGTATATATAGTTGCACCAGGCCCCTGGCTGCAACTTTTCATACCCTTTCTATAGATCTGTAGATCTATATCTACATATATATATTTTGAGGCAGAGTCTTGCTCTGTCACCCAGGCTGGAGTGCAGTGGTGCGATCTCAGCTCACTGCAAGCTCTGCCTCCCGGGTTCATGCCTTCTCGTGCCTCAGCCTCCTGAGTAGCTGGGACTACAGGCGCCCGCCACCATGCCCGGCTAATTTTTTGTATTTTTAGTAGAGACGAGGTTTCACTGTGTTAGCCAGGGTGGTCTTGATCTCCTGACCTCGTGATCCGCCTGCCTCGGCCTCCCAAAGTGCTGGGATTACAGGTGTGAGCCACTGCGCCCGGCCTACTTTTTGTTTTAAGAGCATTGATGTTCTGTTATTTAATCTCTACAGTTCATAACTGGCATGTCTTCATTGTGAATCACACACTTAATTTTTCTTTTCTGTTCCTTTTTCTTACTTCTGTGCTTTTTCTGCCCTGTGTATTAAAGAGAAGAAAATCAGTGATGCCGCATAAAACACTCCGTAGTAGTCAGATCACAGCGATGGTGTTAACATTTGTGGTGCTGACATGCTGTTCCTGTTCTTTCACTGAGTTCTCCCACCATCAGGCAGGTTCCATGCTCATCACCAGGCCCCTTGCTGCAACTCTTCATACCCTGTCAACATTTGGTTCACTGACGTTTGTTGTTTGCCAGATTTTTCAAGCAGTTCCATATAAACAATGCTCCCATATCTTTAAACATTCAAAAATCAGTTTGTGTGGCTTTTATACTTGAATGAAAGAACAGTTGGTATAAAATCTCTGGGTTGCAGTTTCTTGGTGCAAAATTTCACAGGTCTCAGCTCTTCCAATATTGAATACTGCTGCACACTGACCTTGAGATGACAGATTCAAGCTGCCATCAGCCTTGCGAGACACAGACAACTTTAATCTGATGCCACATTTACTGGACTTTAAAGGAGGACGCGGGCTGGGAGACACAGCTGGTGCCCTGGGGCACCCACAGCCCCCTTTGCCCTCTCACCTATCCAGGGCCTATGTGGCTGCCACAAACAAGAGTCAGGGTGCTTGTGGGCCACCTGGATAATCAGAAGCCACAGCCTTGATTTCCCAACAAGTTTTTATACTGTTTCTAGACACAGAGCTACAAGCCACATATTAATTAACAGCCCCCTGTTCCAAGGGCAATGGAACATAGGTGATGAGGGAGACATTCCACATGTATTTCAAATCTGTAATTTCCAAGTGTGTCTGTTAGCTTCTGTCGATTAGGAAATTATCCCCACATTTAGTCACTTAAAACAGCAACGGTTTGTTCACCTGAGGATCTGCTGAAGGGTTCCCGTGGTCTAGACTGGTTCCCGCTCATCTCGCCCAGGCTTGCTCACGTGTCTGCAGTGCCGTGGCAGGATGGCAGAGGGCGACTGGTCCCTCATAGCCTGCCTGTGATCTGGTGGTTGGCCATTTGCCTCTGGCTCAGCGTGGCGATTGTTTCGTTATTTTGCATTCTTTTGTTGTTTTATGTTGTGGGTTTTTTTTTTTTTTTTTTTTTTTTGAGGCAGAGTCTCGCTCTGTCACCCGGGCTGGAGTGCAGTGGCCAGATCTCAGCTCACTGCAAGCTCCGCCTCCCGGGTTCACGCCATTCTCCTGCCTTAACCTCCCGAGTAGCTGGGACCACAGGCGCCCGCCACCTCGCCCGGCTAGTCTTTTTTGGTATTTTTTAGTAGAGACGGGGTTTTACCGTGTCGGCCAGGATGGTCTCGATCTCCTGACCTCGTGATCCGCCCGTCTCGACCTCCCAAAGTGCTGGGATTACAGGCTTGAACCACCGCGCCCGGCTTTTTTTTTTTTTTTTTTTTTTGAGACAGGGTTTCACTCTGTCACCCAGACTGGAGTGCAGTGACGCGGTCTCAGCTTACAGCAAGCTCTGTCTCTCAGGCTCAAGTAATTCTCCCGCCTCTGCCTCCCAAGTAGCTGGGATTACAGGCAAGTGCCACCACCGCCCAGATAATTTTTGTATTTTTAGTAGAGATGGGGTTTCACCATGTTGGCCAGGGTGATCTCGAACTCCTGGCCTCAAATGATCCAGCCGCCTCACCTTCCCAAAGTGCTGGGATTACAGGCGTGAGCCACCGCATCTGGCCTGTTGTTGTTGATAAAATATTTGGTTCAGCTTCTCAGTGGCCACATTTTACAGTTTCGGATGCACTTTCTGAACTGGACTGGTGTAACTCTGCTTATTTTGCATTGTTTGAAGGCATTTATAATTAATTCTGATTCCTCATTTCAGACTATGTTTTGTTTTTCCTGAACCGTCTCTTTCCTTGTAGGTAGAGGCAGCATTTCATGGAGGGCCAGGTCCCTGGCTAGGACAAGATAGAGCCACAGAGTCATATTTGGTCTCCAGCAGCCATTATTCTGCCCCAGCCTGCCGTTTGGCTGTGGTGGTTTGGTGGCCCACGTCTACCTCTTTCTAGACTGTGACCCGGGATCAGGGGAAATTAGTAGCCAGCCCGTGCCTCCAGTGCCACTGTGGTGAGCCCTGTAGGACAGGCCCCTCACACCGGGCTTTCTGGTGTCTGTGGCCTCAGTGTCAGTGCTCTGCTCCTCCCCACAAGTGGCCCTGCTCAGTTTGCCCTGGGCTGGCAGGCTTTTTCTCTGTCTTGTGGTTTGGCGTTTCACCTCACTGCTGTTTTCATTAAAAGTAGACTTTTTCTTTCTATTTCAAGTTCTGTGGATGATTTTGGGAGAACGTTCTTTTTTTCTATTTTTTTAATATATATATATCATCTGCAAATATACTCCCTTATTTCCCACCTCGACTTTCATCTTCCACTTTCAATCTTTTCTTTTTTTGGAAGGAGGGTGGGATATTTTCAGAGTTGTATTTTCCAAGAATCCTTTCAATTTCTCCATTTTTGCCCTTTATCACTGTGTGTGTGTGAGAGAGAGACATATAGCATACATATAGAAAGATGTGCAAAATGTAAATGTATATTTAACAAGTGGTTATAAAGCCGTATAATGTGCAACAACCACACAGGTGAAGAAATAAAGTCTTACCGAAACCTAACATTCCCCAGGTGTTCCTCCTCATGCTGCCACCCCAGTAACCCCAGGAGTCAAACACTTTTCTGCCTTCAGTGTCATCATGTCCTAGCTGTGTTTATAATTTTACCTCCTATAAATGCATTATGAAAGAGCTGCCTCTCCTTGCTATCTTTTTCTTGCTGTAGGTCTTGTATCTTCAGAGATATTAGAAATAGGGTTCCGAATAAAACTTTTTCTGTTTCTGCGCTCTCTCCCTTCTTCTGTGTTTCCTTTAATCTGTCAGATTGATTTTGTTCCACTCATATGAAAAATGTCTCCCAAATGCCTCCTGATCTGTGGCTCTGCATTCATGAGTAAGTGTGATGCACTGGGAGATGACTGGGAGTCTTACGGTGGTCCCCTTAACAGAGTGGGCCTTTGTTGTTGGGCATCACCTGACTCCAGCGTCTAAAGGAGAATTTCCTCCTTGGAGATAACGTCTGACCGCAGCCTTCTCGGAGTCACAGAAACCGTCTTGTGTCCCTGCAGTTAGAATGCATGTAATCACGTTATTTCTGAATTGTAGCCTCACCGAGTCCCCCGTGGTTGCTTCTTTGCTGACTCCAAGCTATGAAACTTTCTGAGATTCTCTGAGTGAATCACATTTCTTTTCTTCTTAGGTTTCAGCTTTTCCTTATTCTACTAAATCAATACCTACTAGTCTGTTAAACGTCAAAGAAATATTAAATTTTATATCTCCTAATACTACTCCTCCCATTCTTTTGTCCCAGTAGTCTTATGGATGTTTTAATTTATTTGCTCTCCTCTTAGTTGATTTTCTTTCTTTCTTCTTTCTTTTTTTCTTCTTCTTTTCTTTTTTTTTTTTTTTTTCCTTTTTTGAGACAGAGTCTCGCTCTGTTGCCCAGGCTGGAGTGCAGTGGCATGATCTTGGCTCACTGCAACCTCCGCCTCCTGGGTACAAGTGATTCTCCTGCCTCAGCCTCCTGAATGGCTGGGATTATAGGCGCCCACCACCACGCCTGGCTAATTTTTGTATTTTTAGTAGAGATGGGGTTTCACCATCTTGACCAGGCTGCTCTCAAACTCCTGACCTCAGGAGATCTGCCCTCCTTAGCCTCCCAAAGTGCTGGGATTACAGGTGTGAGCACGACTGGCCTTAGTTGATTTTCTTAAGGGAGAGCAGATAACGTTTGTGCTTCTACTACCACATTTAACCAAAATTTCAATTGGGGATAGTTTAAATAAAACTTTATATCAGAGTTTCACATTTCCTCCATTTTCTTTCTAGAAGTTTGTGTTTTTTTGTTGTTGTTGTTGTTTTTTTTAGTGTTTTTATTACCTGAAACTGTGTGTGTGAGTGCAGAGATACAATATTAAAATTTATCAAGTTTCAGGTTGGTGATATTAATCATTTATTTTAGCAGTGAAATTAAATGTTAACATTCAACTGTAAGGTTGGAAGATTTAAGCTAATGCCTTCTCCCCCATTGAATGAATACAGAACAAAAATTTATATTTCTGAGACAGACAGGAGACAGGGAAATACTGGGTAGAAGATGATGGTGCCCTGGCAGAGGCCCCGCCTTCAAGCCTGGAAGCCCATGGCCCTAAGTGGGAACAGGCACTCCTGTTTTCCTGCCCAAAAGTTGCCTTTTCACCTGCCATGCCCCACTATCCTGTACCCATGTAAACCCCAATCCCCAGGCTCCAGAAGCAGGCGAGGAAGTGACCAACAGAAGAGTAGAAGAACAGCGGAACAGTGTGGCAGAGAGAAGAGAAGGAACATCGGAACATTGAGAGTTGTTCAGCTTGGGATGGTTGGAGACAGGATCGGCTGCTGGACAGCCAAACTCTGGGGAAAGATCATCATCTCACTCCATCCCCCTTCTAGCTCCCCATCCATCCCACTGAGAGCCACCTCCACCACTCAATAAAACCCCTGCATTCATCCTTCAAGTCTGTGTACAACCTGATTCTTCCTGGATTCTGGACAAGGACCTGGGTACTGATAGGGCACTGAGCTGGTTAACACTTAAGCCGTCTGCAGACAGCAAAGCTAAAAGAGTGTACTGTAGCACACACCCACTTGGGCTTTGGGAGTTGTAAGTACCCACCCTTAGATGCTACCGTAGGGCCGGAGCCCAAAACACATTCAGCCTGGCTCCTGCACCTGCGTGTGTGCCCCCCTCCCATAGGGGTTTGAGTGTGCAGTGGCAGAACATAGGAGCCACACCCCTGTTGCATGTCCTGTGAGGGGGGTCAGGGAACTCCACTGTTTCGTTTCCACTGGTAGATAGGAGATTTTGCAAATGATACACTGTAGACCAGATACTCTCAAAGAAAAAAAAAGCTACAAAGTTGTAGAGTTCAATTACTTTATTCATGAATACTTTTTTCCTAACCTACTTAACCCAGTATATTGGCATCACTAGGATTTTGAGCTTTACCCAATACTGGTTTCTTTTTTCCTGAAGCATTTGTTTTACTGCCCCATTTTACTGCTTTCAGTTAATGAAATGATTCTAAAACCAAGAGTTCCTGAGGTGTTAGCCACCAGCACTATCCTCCCTACCGTCGCCTTCATTCTGTCCGTTCCACCTATCTTTTGGGGACATCTCAAGTTGAGGTTATTAACCTTATATCATGTTCCCTTCTCCCTCCATTGGTACTCGTTTTGTTTAGTGTAGGTAATTCAAATGTAAATTTTTTTGGTCACAAATCCCAACTGCTTGCTCACTGAAGAGCCTGCAATCTGCCTTTTGCAATGATCACTCCGTCCTGGAGGGTACATTGGCATCATTGAGTCTGATGGCACCTGCTTCTGCCATGTTAGAACACTGCCTGCAGCCCTTGGATCTGGACTTCAGTCAGACCAGCAACAGATTCACTTTTTTCTCTTCTTTGTTTGCCTGTTTCTCTGTCATCTGATTGTTTTAAAGGTGAAGGAAAGTAGTAGTACAGAAATATTAATAACACAAAATTAAAATTAAAATGTAAAAAATAAGTACAGAACTAATTTTTCTGTGGCTTGATTTTAAAATGTTAGTTGCAAGTGCTTTAGGTTGGAGATGTTTCTGACCTGAGCGTGGCTCCCCCCACGTAAGCATCCCTTCACACATTCTTTGAAATCAGCTGCTCTGATCCTAAAGGTAGGCCTCACCTCTCACCAGCTGTATAATCTTGGGAAAGTAGGAAACTCACTTTACTTCTTTATCTCTGGGACAGGGATCCTATCCCCAAGGGTTGTTGAAAGGATTAAATGATACAGTGTACTTAAAGTTTCTGGTAGATAAGAAGCACTCCATAAGTAGTGGCCATTTTTATCATCTGTGTAGATGTTAAAGTTTGCCAGGATATTCGAGGATTATATACTCTGCAATCCCGTGCTGCTTTCATACATTTGCTCTGATAAAACTACCCTAGGACACTGAGAAAAGATTTTTCAGGGCTGACTGAGCCCTGCTTAAATATTTTCCAGCTCTTCTGCCTCTTAAAAAAAAAAAGATTTTTAAAAGAGACTTAACTCTTTTTTTCTTGCTCTTTATTCTCTGTGTCTGAGGGGAGACCCTACCAACTTCCCATCTATGACTCCCAATAACCACAGGATACATCATTATCTAGGAAGAGAGGGAGAGGGTCACAGGCTTGGCAAAGTCAGAACTTCCAGTCTTCCTGCTTCCCAATATCCCTGGGCTTCTGGCCTTGCACACAGTTAACACGTTTCCTCTAGTGCTGAGTATCGCATTCTGCCCCTTCAACCAGATCACTTTCACTAAAAGTTTGCATCTCCCAATATCAGCGATGAGGAAACCAAGTGAAATCTATCAATCCGTGTTCAGAATGGAATGAAACTGAAGATCCTGTTTCCCCAGATGGATTATTACAATCATCATAGCATTTGAAGAAGCCAAGATCAATAAAAAAAGAGTTACCAGGTGTGCATGTGTGTGTATTTGAATATTAGACAGTAATTTTTCAGAAAAGATTCTCATCTCTAAAAAATGTTTCCTCCCTCAAGATGAAAAGAAGTATAGCTCATTTCATTTTAGGACATAATCTGTCTTTGGGCTTTAGCATTTTAAAATTAGACATATCTTTGATACAATATTCCTTCGATTGTTAATTTATCCAGAAAAATTCAGCTCTTTGGAATCAGATTGAGAATTTTTGTTAAATGCTTATATTTGTCTTCAGGGCATTCATGTTTTAAAGCAATACATTGAAAATTTGAAAATGTTTTTACTTCAAATAACTACATTGTCTTTTTCTAAAATGAGAAGTTGCAGTGTTCCATATTCTGATTTGATATTTTTCATGATTTCTGTTAGTAATCTTGGATGTTTTCTGTACTTATATTTAGAGTATGCACACTTGTCTGAGACAGTTCTATTTCTCACGGTCATCACTGTGCCACATATTGCCTCCCCGTCATCTTCAAAAGATTGGGCTAAGGCCAGGAGCAGTGGCACACGCCTGTAATGCTGACACTTTGGGAGACCGAGGTGGGTGGATCACGAGGTCAGGAGATGGAGACCATCCTGCCCAACATAGCGAAACTCTGTCTCTACTAAAAATACAAAACATTAGCCAGGCGTGGTGGTGCTCACCTATAGTCCCAGGTACTTGGAAGGCTAAGGCAGGAGAATCACTGGAACCCGGGAGGCGGAGGTTGCAGTGAGCTGAGATTACGCCACTGCACTGCAGCCTGGGTAACAGAGCGAGAGACTCCATAAAAGAAATAGTGGGCTAGAGCTTGGCTACACTGTGAGATTTATTGTCTTCGAACTGCCACTTATTCTGAGCTGCTCAGTTCCATTAGTCAGCCTGACTCACTGACTCTGGAATTGTGTGCTCATATCAGATAGGTTGTGGCTAAAGTCCATCCATTATATTTCTAGGTCCTCACTTCTCTGTACAACCCCAGTTCAATCATCCTGGCAAGTATGTGGGGTGCGCTCAGCCCTGAGGAGTTCTATAAGGGAAAGTTCCACTTGGGCTTGGATTATATACCCAATAATTCAGAGCAAATCTGTGAAAGCTTCATATGTCATTTACAATTTGTAGGCACTGCAGAACCGTAGATTCGAAAGAGAGAAGGCTATGCCTTCTGATGATAGTCTTAAGTCATGGAAAGCTAAAATAATAAACACCTAAAATTCAGTGTATCTTTGCCTTGGAAAAAGGGCTAGACTTCATGGTTGCAATTCACCTCACTCACCTGTGGCTCATTGATTCTGACATCTAATTAAATTGATCAGCCACAGTGATCACAAGGCGATTGTTTGCCAAACACTACTGGCAAAGTAAACTTAGCTCATACTTGTGATTTACTTTATGGTTTCTATCCGGAATTGGGAACAAATAAGAAATTTGTTTTGACTAGGAAATTGTACACAATTCTAATCATAATTTGGACTGGAATAATAACCACTGTGCATTTGCTTGTTTCTGACTTTGTTAGTCTTCATAATATTCCTTTCAGGAGGTTGGCTGTATTTATAGTTATTTGAATTTTGCCAATGTTTTCTTTCCACAAAGCTTGTTGTTGTATTTAATTGTCTTTAAGAAAAGAAACTAAAAGTATCTGTCAACTTTCAAGCAATAAGCTTTTGTTAAAAATCAATATTTATTAAAGCAAATGTCACTTGAAAATTCAAGCAATGTATAACTTGCAAACATTTCATTAAAATAGTTTCAGTAATATATTTTTAGCTTGAGTGGGTCAAGATAATAAGTCAGTATTTTCTCTCAAATTCTGATAGAGAGGTGGCAGTGTGCTAGCAGCCCTCGCTCTCCGCGCCTCCTCGGTCTTGGAGACCACTCTGGCAGCGCTTGAGGAGCCCTTCAATCCGCCACCGCACTGTGGGAGCCCCTCTCTGGGCTGGCCGAGGCCAGAGCTGCCTCCCCCTGCTTGCAGGGAGGTGTGGAGGGAGAGGTACGGGCGGGAACCCGGACTGCAGGCTGCACATGGCACTGGCGGGACAGTGTGAGTTCTGGCAGGCGTGGGCCCGGCCAGGCAGTCCCCACACTGGGAGCGGCCAGCTGATGCCGCAGGCCCAGGGCAGTGAGGGGCTTAGCACCCAGGCCAGCAGCTGCGGAGGTTGAGCTGGGTCCCCCAGCACTGCTGGGGCTGTGCTCAAATTCTTGCCCAGCCTCAGCTCCCTGCCCGCGGGGCAGGGCTCAGGACCTGCAGCCTGCCATCCCCAAGCCCGTGCCCCTCCGCCCCCCGTTACCCCCTAGCCCCCTCCACTCACCCTGTCCATGCCCTCGGCTCCCCTGTGGCCCAAGCCTCCCTGACGGGCACCGCCCCCTGCTCTGGGATGCCTGGTCCTACCCACTGCCCAAGGGCTGAGGAGTACAGGCCTGCCACTCTGGACTGGTGGGCAGCTCCGCCTGCAGCCCAGGTGAGGGATCCACTGGGTGAAGCCAACTGGGATTCTGAGTCTGGTGGGGACTTGGGTAACTTTTATGTCTAAGGGATCATAAACGCACCAATCAGCACACTGTGTCTAGCTCAGGGCTTGTAAATACACGAATCAGCACTCTCTGTCTAGCTCAAGGTTTCTAAATACATCAATTGGTACTCTCTATCTAGCTAACCTCATGGAGACTTGGAGAACTTTACCTCTAGCTATAGGATTGTAAATGCACCAATCAGCACCCTGTCAAAACAGTCCAATCAGCTCACTGGAAAGTGGACCAATCAGCTCTCTGTAAAATGGACCAATCAGCAGGATGTGGGTGGGGCCAGATAAGGAAATAAAAGCAGTCTGCCGGAGCCAGCCAGCTGCAATTCCCTGTGGTCTCCTTCCACACTGGGAAAGATTTCTTAGTTTGCTGGTTGCAGTGACTGGTTGCTGCTCGTTCTTTGAGTCCATGGTGCCTTTATGAGCTGTAACACTCACTGCGAAGGTTTGTAGCTTCACTCTTGAAACCAGAAAGACCAGGAACCCCCCAAGAAGAATGAAGAACTCCAGATGTACTGCCTTTAAGAGCTGTAACATTCACCAGGAAGGTCTGCAGCTTCGCTGTCAGTGAGACCACAAACCCACCAGAAGGAAGAAGCTCCAGACACATCTGCAAGTTTCAAGGAACAAACTCTGGACACAGCATCTTTAAGAACTGTAACACTCACCATGAGGCTCCGCGGCTTCATTCTTTAAGTCAGCAAGATCAAGAACCCACCAATTCCGGGTACAATAATGTATGTAGAAAAGTTCTTCAAAACGATAATGAAACTTAAGAAAAAGTCGGTTAAACCTACTGGTGAGTCTTTATTTCCTTTTAAGACATAACCAGTTTTTTGACTTCAGCATTTTGAAATTAAAAATACCTTTGATAGGATATTTCTTTCACTGTTAATTTCTCCAACAAAGTTCTGCTCTTTGTAATTAGATTGATACTTTTTGTTAAATTCTTATATTTGTCTTCAGTACATCCTAGTAGACTTAAGTTTAGAAAGCAGATCCAAGAGTTAAATTTGAATAATTAGCAGGAATGGAAAATGGAGGATTCTAATTTTTCTTAAGAAAAAATGCTTTCTTATCATTGGCAAAACAATGAGTTTATTCACGGACATTTTTATTCCGTTATTCTGTGAGTAAAGAAAGGAGGAGGAGGTATGTTGAGGTTTTCTTTTCCTAATGATGTTACATTAATTATTGTAGCCAACATACGCTTTTGGATATGATACAAAACCATACCTGCAATAATGATCATAAGCATACTCCTTTTTCCATCCCTGAAAATTGCCTTTGACAAGATGATGATCTGTGTACCTCATCCTACCGTCTGTATTTCCCTCCTGCTTTGGTGGAGCGGGGTCCTGGTTATGAGACAGAGCGGGGGAGAGAGCGAGCGCGAGCAAATGCATAAGCAGAGGCTTTGTGGGTAGAGCAGATAAAAATTCCCAAATTCCATGAGTGAAGGATGGCCAATTTATTTCTTATATGGCTGGATGTCATTTTTAATTTGTGGATTTTTCCATCAAGTAGTGAAAATTCACAAATATCCAGTCTCCTCTGGCCACTTAAGCACCCTCTTTGCCCAGAGTCCAGTCAGATTCTTGGCGGCCCTCCTGGCGCCACCTGTGTGAGGGGAGGAGGAGGTTGCTCCCCAGGCATCGTCTGCTCCACACAGGGGCGTCTGTGGAGGTGTCCGCCATTTTGTTGGGTCTCGGCTGCCGGTTGCCAGAGGAACCCTCTCTACTGGCCGCAGGCCCACTTCATGGTCACACGCCTCCGTCAGCGGCCCTTCCATCCCTCTCTGGCAAGCTGAAGTACTCGACGACTTCCCTGGCCCTCTGGGGTTCTCAGGCTGTCAGGTCCGGGTCTGTGTGAACCTGGCACCTGACGGCTGAGGCAGACCCAGCGGACGTTCTGCTCGCTGATGCCAGGGCCGCGCGGGGTCCCAGGGCGCGGCCACTGCCCTGGAATCTACTCGGGATCCAGGCCCACCCTGTGCTCACAGATGCACCAAACCCGTCTGGGCTTTCTACACAAGACCTGGCAGCATCTCCGCCCTTTGGCGGCGGATAGAGGAGCAGAAAGGACTGAGGAGACGTGAGGCAGGGCGGAAAAGCTGGATGAGAGGAAGCACGGAGTGGAAGGCGACGTCCAGGGCACTCGGCTCCTCATGCCGTTTCGTCTCCATGAACTGTCTGTGGCCAACCTTTGTCTGCTTGAGAGGAAAAGGGAAGTCATATTTGGTGCCATCCTCTGGACTCCAGGTGTTTTTGTACCTGGCCATAATATACATACATATATATATATATTCCCCCCCCCCCCCCCCGCTTTGAGACGGAGTCTCGCTCTGTCGCCCAGGCTGGAGTGCAGTGGCGCGATCTCGGCTCACTGCAAACTCCCCCTCCCGGGTTCCCGCCATTCTCCTGCCTCAGCCTTCCCAGTAGCTGGGACTACAGGCGTCTGCCACCTTGTCCGGCTAGTTTTTTGTATGTTTTTTTTTTTTTTTTTTAGTAGATACGGGGGTTTCACTGTGTTAGCCAAGGATGGTCTCGATCTCCTGACCTGGTGATCCTGCCGCCTCAGCCTCCCAAAGTGCTGGGGTTACAGGCGTGAGCCACCACGCCCCACCTTTTTTCTTTTAAAGGACTGTACCCTTCCAAAAGCAGCCTGTGTAGCCGAGGTAACTATGCCACACATGTTTGTGTGTGCACAGTCGTGTACATAGGCAAATATGTAAATAAATTAAACTTGTCTTTTTTTTTGAGACAGGGTGTGGTGTGATCATGGCTCACTCCCGCGTCTATCTCCCCCACTCAAGGGATCCTGTCATCTCAGCCTCCTGAGAACCTGGGACTATGGGTGCATGTCACCACACTCATCTAATTTTTTTTTTTTTTTTTCTGTAGAGATGGGGTCCTACTATGTTGCTCGGACTGTGTCTCAAATTCCTGGACTCAAGCAATCCTCCCACCTTGGCCTCTCCAAGTACTGGGATGACAGGCGTCAGCCAGTGCGCCCAGCTCAAATTAGCTATTTTAAAAGTAATTGATTCTGAAAGGCAAGTCAGAATGTATAAAACTCAAATGAACTTTTCTATGTTACACACAGTTTCTGTACTATTCAGTCTTGACTCCTTCTATTCTTTCTGCCCACCCTCAGTCTAGTTCCAATCCAGGTGCCCTGTTTTCAGTTCCTAAACCACACCATGTGATCTCAAGCATCAAGCATTTTTGTCTACAACATTCTTCCTTCCTACCTACAGCCAGTGCTTTATATAATTAACTTCTATTCCTCATTTTTTTCTTCATTTTGAATAATAGACTTGGGAAAAGTCTTCCATAAATTCATAAGTTTAAGTGAAGAAACCCTTATGTGTGTGTCTACAGTATTCCACAGCGCTCGGTCCTGTGTTATCATAACACTTGTATCATTGCCTCCTCATTGTCTATTTACCACCAGATTAAGTCCCAGAGGCTTTTTTGTTGTTGTTGTTTGTTTGTTTGTTTGAGATGGAGTCTTACCCTGTCACCCAGGCTGGAGTGCAATAGCATGACCTTGGCTCACTGCAACCTCAGCCTCCTGGGTTCACGTGATTCTCTTACCTCAACCTCCCGAGTAGCTGGGATTACAGGTGCACACCACCATGCCGGCTAATTTTTTGTATTTTTAGTAGAGATGGGGTTTCACTATGTTGGCCAGACTGGTCTTGTTATGCCCAGACCGTTTATTCCCCTGAGAAGACCACCAGAGTCCGAAGTCAAAGCCAAGCAGCAAGGATCTTTATTCCAGGTTCGAACCTGGAACTCTCACACACCCATGAAACGAGCCGGGCGGGAGAGCTCCCCAACTGGGCTCAGGACAGTGTTATATAGTCTGGGGTAACTAGGCACAGAGTCATTATACAAATCAGATGTATGATTGGCCGATATTTGAACAAGGCGATTTGGCTGATTATGATTGGTTCCCGCCATTTCTGGTATTTCAGTTAATTTTGAAATTCTGATGACGTTTATCAGGGGCTTGCAGGGCAGGGGTAGGGCTTGTTTTCGAGGCGGGAAAGCAGTCTTGCACAAAGGCAGTTAATCATATTGCGACAGGTTTCACAGGGCTTGTTTGGCAACATGGGTGTACCTTACTTAAACGCATCTTGTGACCTTGCAGTGCCTCAGAAAGAAAAACAGGAACTTACAAAATCTCCAGAATGTGCAGAGATAGGGACAAAAGGATTGTGAGAGCAGAACAAAGGTTTAGCAATAGGGTGGGTACACACTTTTATGCCCTTTCAGTCTCAAACCCCTGACCTTGTGATCCGCCTGTCTCAGCTTCCCAAAGTGCTGGGATTACAGGCGTGAGCCACTGCGCCCAGCCCCAAGAGGCTTGTAGGTCTTGTCTGTCGTTCTATTCTAGAGCCTTGCACAGTGCTTGAAATATGGAAGAATCTGTAAAAATTCACATTGAGTACAGTTGGCTCTCTGGATCCATGGGCTCCATATCTTTGGATTCAACCAACTGTAGATTGAAAATATTCAAAAATTAAAAACAATCGCATCTGTACTGAGCAGGTACAGACTTTTTTCTTGTCATTATTCCTTAAAGGAAATCGTGTAACAACTATTCACATAGCATTTACATTGTATTAGGTATTCTAAGTAATCTAGAGATGACTAAAGAAAACGCGAGGCTGTGTGTAGCTTGTATACAAATAGTGTGCCCTTTTATATCAGGGACTTGAGCATCTGTAGTTTTTGATGTCTTTGGGGGTCCTAGAGCCACTCCCCTGTGGATACGGAGGGATAAATGTATTGAGGTGGTAAATGACTCGCTCCAGGTCACACTAGTGAGTAAAAGAGCAAGGGATGTGCCCTTGGCCATTCAGTTCTAGAATCTGTGTATTTAACCACGATGCATATGGCCAGACACAGAGCTGTTATTCCAAAACACTAAGAATTGGTAACAAGGGCTCTTTAAACTATTGGATCTAATCCCAATTCCAACCAGATTGAATCTATACTATTACGTTTTACAAATGTTGTTTCCTGGGTGAGGCCTTTTTGGAATGATGAAGTTAATTATGAAATAAAAATGGAAAAATTGAATTTCGTCCAAAATATATCTTCTGCAGATATAAATGTCGTGTATATTATATATACACGCATCTGTATATATGCACATCTTTACATAGATATACCCATAAATGTGTATGTTATATGCAATGTATTAAGGAGAGTTCTCCAGAGAGAACATACATACACACACACATACACACATCACACACATATACACACATCCCCCGATATACACACATCTACACATGCATATATACACACATACACCCTGTCAAGCACCTTGTAATAATGTTTCAGGTAACAGGAGACCACATAGACAATGGTGGTGCCATGACATGAGATTCTAGTGGAGCTGGAAAATTCCTATTGCCTGGTGATGCTGTGGCCAGAATAAAGTCATAGTGTGGCACATTACTCACGTGTTTGTGGTGATGCTCGTGTAAGCAAATCGTGCTGCCGGTCATATAAAAGCATAGCACAGGCTGGGCGTGGTTGCTCACTCCTGTAATCCCAGCACTTTGGGAAGCCAAGGCTAGTGGATCACCTGAGTTCAGGAGTTTGAGACTAGCCTGGCCCACATAGTGGAACCCCCCCTCTACTAAAAATACAAAAATTAGCCAGGCGTGGTGGCGGGCGCCTGTAATCCCAGCTACTCTGGAGGCTGCGGCAGGAGAATGGCTTGAACCTGGGAGGTGGAACTTGCAGTGAGCTGAGATCACACCATTGCACTCCAGCCTGGGCAACAGAGCAAGACCCCATCTAAAAAAATATATGTAACGCATGTAATTATGTACAGTACATATTTGACAATAACAAGTGGCGGTTACCTGTTTACATGTTTACTACATCATATGTTTATCATTATGGTAGAGTGTATTTCTGCTTACAAAAACAGTATTAACTGTGAAACAGCCTCAGGTACCTCCTTCAGGAGCTCCTCCAGAAGGCATTGCTATCACAGGAGATGACAGCTTCATGCATGTTTGGCCCCTGAGGCCCTTCCAGTGGGACAAGAGAGAGATGGAAGACAGGGATGTTCACGATGCTGACCCTGTGTGGGCCTAGGCTGACGTGTGTTTGTGTATTAGTTTTCAAAACTAAAAATTAATAAACATAGAGGAAAACTTAGAGATACAAAGAAAGAAAATATTTCTGTACAGCTGTATAATATGCCTGTGTTTCAAGCTAAGTGTTATTATAAAGCAGTCAAAAGGTTAAAATTAGAAGTTTATGAAGTGAAAATGTTACATCAGCCAACTTTATTACTGAAGAAAGAGCCTTTCTTTTTTGATGACGTAGTGTAGCCTCTACATAGTTTTCATGAAGTTTGCAGTTGTTCCTCAGGCCTTCATAGGTGCTCACTACTATGAGCCTACATAGGAGTCACTCACTGACTCACCCAGAGTAGCTTCCAGTCCTGCACACTCTATTCATGTGAAGTGAACTACACAGGTGTACCAGTTTTTACATTTTTTACCACAATTTTACCGTCCCTTTTCTATGTTTGGATACACAAATACTATTGTGTTCCCGTTGCATGCAGTATTCAGCACAGCAACCTGCTATACAAGTTTGCAGCCTAGAACAATAGGCTGTACTGTATAGTCCAGGTGTGTAGGAGGCTGTGCCAGCTGGATGTGTGTAAGTGCACTCTAGAAGGTTCACACGAAGGCAAAATTGCCTAAAAACGCATTTCTCAGAATGTATCCCCCCTTAAGTGACAGATGACTGCATGTATATATACAGAGAGAGAGAGAGAGCACACATAAGAATGACGGGGAGAGAGATTTATTATGGGATTTTAATGGGACTTGGCTCCCATAATTCTAAAGACTGAGAGGTGCCATGATCTGCAGAAGAACTAGGAAAGCCGGTGATATAATTTGGTCTGAGTCCAAAGGCCCACAAATTAGGACGACCACATTAGCTGGGTGTGGTGTTGGTGTCTGTAATCCTGCCTATTTGGGGGGCTGAAGTGGGAGGATCACTTGAGCCAGGAGTTTGAGACCAGCCTGAGCAACATAGACCCTAGCTCTAAAACAGAAAAAAGAAAATCAGGAGCACCAGTGCTCTAGGGCAGAAGAAGATGGAGTCCTAGCTCAAACAGAGAGAAAATTCTCCCTTTCTCTGTCTTTCGGCTCTATTTGAGCCCTCAGTGGATTGGACGGGATGTGCCCAGCTGCTCAGTGACGGTGATTTTCTCTACGCGGTCTACCAAGTCAAAAGCTCATCTTTTCTGGGAACACACTCACAGACACACACACAAACTATGATTTAGCCCAGTCAAGTGGACACATAAAGCTAAACATGTCCATGTATGTATGAATATATACATGTTCCTTACCCTGGGTTTCTCTTTCCTTATCACTCTTATAATTTGTGTGTTTATTTGGGGAAAGAATAGTTATCAAGACTTCTCTAGAGGAAGTCAACTGTCTTCATAAGCTTCTGAGTTACAACGCCTGACTCTATCCAATCTAAGTTAAATTTAAGAATGAATTTTGAGTACATCTGGTTTGTATATGGTGTTCTGTCAGAGCTCAATTTAATTCATCTCTAAAAGCATCCAGTGAGCACATACCAAATAATGGCCACATTTCAGGCTTTGGGCTGTATAAATAACATACATCCCAATGTGAGGAAACCAGACAATAAACACAGTAGTTTACAGAGAATTTAAAGGAGGATGAGTGTCATGAGAAGAAAATAGTAAAAGGTAAGGAGGAGAGGAACTACATCGTTTGGGATCGCAATTTTAAATAGAGTCAAAACTTGAAATAATTTTAGAATGTTGCAAATATATCTAAAATAAGTAAGAAATCTTGTTACGGTCACATAAATCCAGAATTAGAAAAATAGCTAGAGAATAAATGGAAAATTCAAAATTAAAAGAAAAATTTTGGAACTTTTAAATTATAGCAAGGTAATTAAAATATTTTCATAAAGGTACCTTTATTTTGTTATCAGGAATTAGGCAAAGGTTGCTGAAATATTCACAAATATGACCCAACTCTAGCAATGAGGAACTGGTGCATCTACGGATATCCAGGAGGGAGTGCTGGAAGAACAGCTCACGCGACAGTGCAGGCAGAGGCAGGTTGATGGCAGCTGTGACTCCAGTTTGCTTTCACTCTCTGTCTCCATTCACTTTGGTAGTATCCTCTTACAGACGCTGGGATTGGAAACCAGATTGCTTTGACAAATGAGGCATTAGCAAATATGAGACATGCAGCAACTTGAGAAGCACCATGCACTGAGGCTGTTTATTGATACACTTAGAGACCCGAGACCACTACACAAATATGCTCCGACCAGCCCTCTGAAGGATGAGATGACTGCCCCCAACAACTGAGCCAAGCGTAGTTTTGTTTTGTTTTGTTTTGTTTTTGTTTTTGTTTTCAGATGAAGTCTGGGTTTTTTGCCCAGACTGGAGTGCAGTGGTGAGATCTCGGCTCACTGCAACCTCTGCCTCCAGGGTTCAAGCAGTTCTTCTGTCTCACTCTCCTGAGTAGCTGGGATTACAGGCACCCGCTGCCATGCCTGGCTAATTTTTGTATTTTTAGTAGAGACAAGGTTTCACCATGTTGGTCAGGCTGGTCTCGAACTCCTGACCTCAGGTGATCCACCCTCCTTGGCCTTCCAAGGTGCTGGGATTACAAGTGTGAGCCACTGTGCCCAACCCTGAGCCAACCATGGTTTAACCACCAGTGGTCTGAGTGGCTAGGTGGTCTTTGATGATCCACGAGCTGACCAAGGTTATCACAGATGCTCACATGAGTCTAGCCCAGACCAGTACATCCAAGCAGAGTGCAGCTGAAATTGCTTTCATAGAATGAGCTAATGGTCGTCATGTTAAACCAGTAAGGTAAAGTGGTTTGTTACACAGCAAAAGCTAACTGACACAATGTATCTAACTACTTCAATTCTGACAGCCCATCATAGAATATTTTAGGTAAGAACTACTTCATCTAATTTATAGTCCTTTATATTTTTCTCTGTTGGAAGCATTTCATAGAGACAAACTAGTTGCTATTTAAGTAAAATAATGTACCATTATGCATACATTTTTGTTACCTATGTAGACGATGAGAAAAAAGAATTGTTTTAAATTCCTAGGAACACATGTAAGTTCTCGGTTGACATTTATCAAATTTTCATTATTTTGTCTAAGCAGTCTTTCCCTACTACCTCCCAAACAAACAGTTACCTGCTAGGCACACATCTATGAATTTGTCAGCTCAAAGGAACAAGGGCAGCAGTTATGCTTGATTATACAGAATAGATGCAGAGTATGAAAATTGAAATTAGACATGCTTATTATAAAATGTGATGATTATTTCCATTCCAGAACCAAATTGAATTAAAAAAAAAAAAACCAAAAAAAAAAAAACCTTATTGATCTGGATTGAATTTCAATTTGCTAAGATTTGAGTAAGCCAACTTCTGCCCAGTAATGTTTGAATAGAAAGGCTTATGAGGCCAATAGTCTGTTCATCACAGGTGATAAAGTTTTTTTTTTAAGTCAATAAATTACTTTTTACTACTACAGGAGAAATGTATGCTTTATATGCCAACAAAGAGTTGAAATGCCAGAAGCACTTGAGGACTAAATTACAGAGCACTTATTTCATCCCAACAGAACTCTGCTAACGCCAGTGCTTGATTACAACAAGCCATCCGATTGCATGAATTTGAGCTGCAAGGCACCCAGGCTTTTATATTCATTAGCAAAGTTATTGATTCTGGAAAGTTACCTCTAATAAAACGACACCATTTTCTCAGGCCTGTTATATGGGCGCAGACAAATTATTTGATCAATGATATTGAGCAAAAGGAGAAACACTCATTGTCTCTAATCTCTTTTCCCTCCTCCCTGAATTGTACATGGCGACCAGCAGCAGCATGAAGAGGAGCTGTGGGGCCACATCTGATTTGGTTTCATATAGCTATATAAATATTTGATAATTAAATCACATTGTTTCAATAAAAATATTAAATAAAAGCTAAAGTTAAAAATGAAAAAATAGGCCAGGCGCGTTGGCTCACACCTGTAATCCCAGCACTTTGGCAGGCTGAGGTGGGTGGATCACTTGAGATCAGGAGTTTGAGACCAGTCTGACCAACATGGTGAGACCCCCATCTCTACTAAAAAATACAAAAGTGGTGGCAGGCACCTGTAATCCTGGCTACTTGGGAGGCTGACGCAGGAGAATCGCTTGAACCCGGGAGGTTGAGGGTTGAGGTTGCAGTGAGCCTAGACTGCAACATTTCACTTCAGCCTGGTCAACAAAAGCAAAACTCCATCTCATAAAAAAAAAAAAGACAAAATAGTATAATATTATATTCATAAAAATAATTTTACATTTACACAAAGATGTAATTTACTCTACATTAGCTTCAGCAAAAGCATCCATAAGTTACTCAATTTCCAGTTATCGGCTGCTTGAACTTTTATGCCCTTTTGCTCTATCTGTTAACGTACACCTCCATAGAGCTTCCGTAAAATAGTTTTTAATTAATTTAATCAAAGAATATTGTTCAAAGAATATAGTTAATACACTGAATTGAATTTTTATAAGTAAAATTAATAAAGATGGAAATCTGTTACTTAAAAAAATAAGATTCTAGCTATTCTATCATTGTTTGTGTTTCCATTTAAATATTAGAATCATCTTGCCAAATTCCACACAAAAATCCTGCTGATATTTTGATTGGAATTGCATTGAATCTATTACATTAATTTGGTGAAAGTATTTAAAAATATTGAGTTTTCCAACCCAATCACAAAGGTATACCTCACCATTTATGTAGAAATTTAATTTTCTCAGCAATGTTTGTAGTTTTCAGTATGGACATTTTCCACCTATTTTCTTAAATTTATCTCTAAATATGACATACTCTTTTTTTTTTTTTTTTGAGGCAGAGTCTTGCTCTGTTGCCCAGGCTGGAGTGCGGTGGTGCGATCTCGGCTCACTGCAAGCTCCGCTTCCCGGGTTCCTGCCGTTCTCCTGCCTCAGCCTCCCGAGTAGCTGGGACCACAGGCGCTGCCATCACGCCCGGCTAATTTTTGTACTTTTAGTAGAGATGGGGTTTCAGCATTTTGGCCAGGATGGTCTCGATCTCCTGACCTTGTGATCTGCCCACCTTGGCCTCCCAAAGTGCTGGGATTACAGGCGTGAGCCACCACCTGTGGCCTAAATAAGACATATTCTTGATGTTCTTATATAAATATTTAAAGTTCACATTCATAAGAAAATTCAGACCACCAATGGGAGATATTATTTGTAAAGCATATGTCTGACAAAGAACTTGTATCCAAAAAGTATAAATAACTTTTGCAATTAAATAATAACAATATAAAGAAAAATTACAAATATGGAAAAGATTGAGATACATTTGACAATAGAAGATATATGACCCACAAGCAGATTAAACATCATCAGTTATCAGGAAAATGAAAATTAAAATCACAGCAATTTATCCATTCACACACTAAAATAATTACAATTTAAAACCCAATGGTAATACGATTTGGCAAAAATATGGGACAGCAAAATTTCTCATATACTGCTGACCAGGTTTATAAAACGGTGCAACCACTTAGGAGAATTGTTTGGCAGTTTCTCAGGCTTAGATATTTGTCCCAAAGAATTGAAACATGGGTTCACAAAAATACTTGCCTAGAAATGGTCACAGCAGCTTGATTCATCATAGCCCCAGATGAGAGACAATCCAAATGTCCATCGAATCACAGACATGGGCAAATGAATCAACAACATAGATCTCATGTTCTTTTAGGTAAGTCTCTTCTAAGTGGACAGGTTTTTATTTTCCAATCCAGTAAGACAAATTCTGTAGAAAACCGGACATAGTACCCACCTCACAAGTTCATTGTGAGCATTAAATGAATTGGTTTATTTAACGCGTTTCAAACATTGTCTGAAAAATTCAGAGCACTGTATATTCAGAGCACTATACGTGTGAGTCTTGGTTATGAGATTACAGAACCTTCTGTGCATCTTGCTTTTCCTGTATTTCTTGTCCCCTCGTTCCCCTTCCTCATGGCTCCTTTTGAAGAGAGTATTTAATTTACGTCTCCATTACTGTTTGGAAGCTATGTCCTTTGTTATACTATTTTAATAGTCACTCTTAAAATTTGAATATATAAAACGTAAGTCCTAAAGTTGATCAGTGTCTTTTACTTTCTTCACCCTCCGATTCAAGGACCTTAGAATGATTTATTTCTTATCATTCCTTTCAAATCACATTTGCAATTGTTGTATTTTTAAAATTTCTGCCTTTTATAACCCACAAATTAGACATTGTTTAATATTGAACAAAAGCAAGAGTCAGATCTGCTCTGTGTTCCTTATCTCCCTTTCTTGATACATTTCTAGACCTTCCTTATGGGACCCTATTCTTTGTTTTTGAAGCCCAACCTTTAGAAGCTTTTATTGAGGGTTATTTAGAAGTAAAAGCTTTCAAAATCTGCTCATTTGTCTTTTCTTGGTCCTCATTCTTGAAAGATACTTTAGCCGTATAAACTATTCTTCGTTGCCCATTATTTTCTCTGAATACATTGAGGGCGTTCCACTGTGTTGTTGCTTTGCTCGTTATTTTTGTAGTTCAGCTAGCTGTCAGTCGGAATGTTCCTTCACAGGATTTGCGTTTGTTTCTTCTTGGTCCCTTTGGGCACTGTAGATGCAGGTCGTCTTTATACTACAGTTTTGGCTTGTGTATTGAGATCCACATAAACAGTATGGACTGAGGTTCCCAACCATGGCAGCCCAGTGGGTACCACATTAGCAGGGGTGAAGTTTTTCCTTTTTCCCCATCTTTATGAAAATTGAGACAGGAGTTAGGTAGATAGTTTTTCCATTCTCAGGGGTCTGGCTTTATGCAGATGGTCTCAGGTCTGGACTCGAGGCCACAGGACACTGGGTGTGCTCCCAGGGAGTCTGGTGGCTTCAATGCTAGCTTTCCTCCTCATGCTGTGCCCCTGCCTAGGTCCTGCCCACATGGACTTCCTTCACCTTCAT
The DNA here is from genome assembly GCF_002776525.5 of Piliocolobus tephrosceles. Taxonomy (NCBI): domain Eukaryota; kingdom Metazoa; phylum Chordata; class Mammalia; order Primates; family Cercopithecidae; genus Piliocolobus; species Piliocolobus tephrosceles. The sequence goes on along the minus strand of NC_045436.1, from coordinate 1,429,574 downwards.
GCAGGCTCATCCATGCTTTACATGTCATGCAAGCCCATTTGTGTGTCCCAACTTAGTATTTTGATTTGTTATATGAATAAAAGGAGAGATGCAAGATACCTAGTCAGTCATATTTGTGGAAAGTGAAACCCCCCCACTGTCAGGCCTAGGCCTCTGAGCCCAAGCCAAGCCATCGTATCCCCTGTGACTTGCATATATATGCCCAGATGGCCTGAAGTAACTGAAGAATCACAAAAGAAGTGCAAATACCCTGCCTTGCCTTAACGGATGACATTCCACCACAAAAGAAGTGAAAATGGCCGGTCCTTGCCTTAAGCGATGATATTATCTTGTGAAATTCCTTTTCCTGGCTCCTCCTGGCTCAAAAAGCTCCCCCACTGAGCACCTTGTGACCCCCACTCCTGCCCGCCAGAGAACAACCCCGCTTTGACTGTAATTTTCCTTTACCTACCCAAATCCTATAAAACGGCCCCACCCTTATCTCCCTTCGCTGACTCTCTTTTTGAACTCAGCCCACCTGCACCCAGATGAAATAAACAGCCATGTTGCTCACACAAAGCCTATTTGGTGGTCTCTTCACCCACACATTTTTTCATCCATTTGAATTTATCAAGTTTGAGGAAAATGTCTTAACAAATAAGCAAGTTTGGCTAGTCCTAGAAACAATATCTCTAACTTCTAACTTGGGAGTTACTGTACCAATTCGATGGTGAAAAAATTATAGTTCATAATTATTTGGTATTAAAAGATACCTAAAATGATTTTTTATTCATTCCTTTTACATCTGTGAGGCAAAACGACAATGCAAAATTATATAAATATGATTTTCCACCAGTAAAATTTGGATTAAAGACTATTTTCATGTGGAAAATGTGATAAAGATAAAAGGTCACATTGTGAGAAAAAATGTATTGTTGTCACAAGTTCTTATAAATTATAGTCTTATCCTTTTTGTCTAATGTGTAGCTGAATATCAAAGGGCCATTGACTATATACATATATTAGTTTTTGCTGATGCTTTGAAAAAATCTATTGAATTGTTTCAATTAACAACATGGCAAAAATATTAAAGCCTTTCACACTTTTTTTGTTTTGTTTTTGAGATAGAGTCTCACTCTGTTGCCCAGGCTGGAGTGCAGTGGCCCAATCTCAGCACACTGCAACCTCCGCCTCCCAGGTTCAGGAGATTCTCTTGTGTCAGCCTCCCAAGTAACTGGGACTACAGGCACACACCACCATGCCCAGCTAATTTTTGTAGTTTTAGTAGAGATGAGGTTTCACCATGATGGTCTCAATCTCCTGACCTCGTGATCCGCCCGCTTCGGCCTCCCATAGTGCTGGGATTACAGGTGTGAGCCACCGCGCCCGGCCCTTTCGCATTTTATATCTTGTAATTCTCTACTCTGCTCTACACCATACGGAGGATCTTTCCAAAAGCATCCTATCTAGATTCTGCTGTTAAATCACCTTTGTTGGCCTGGCCAGTTATCAAATTCAACAGCCCCTTCATCATCAAACACTCGCCCTCTATCCGCATCCCATTCCATGTTTCCGCCAATAATTTGACTAGTAAAGATGTCACTGCATGCCACAAATTGTCAGTGCCGACTTCCTCAACAAGGAAGTTATTTATATACTTATTTAATATATGAGTGACTCAGATGCAAATTCCCTCTGGAGAATACCAACTCCTGATGCCAACTGATTGTCAGTCATGGCTACAACAGGAGACTGGATTCACTCAAATAGTTTAATAAAGAGAATGTAATAAAGGGACTACTTACAGAAGTGAAGCAGGGTTGAGGAAAGACACAGGGGATGTTGAGCTACTCAGAGCTGCAGTGACAGCATGTGGAAATAGAATTACTGAAGTTCCGTAAGGCCAGAATTGTGAGAGTCTATCCAGGAGTACCTGAATTAGCAGATGAATGCAGCTGTCCACAGAGAAACAATGGCAAAGAAGCAATGGAGCAGAGACGGCATCGTCTAATTTCTCTTTACTTTCTACTGCATGATGTGGTAGAAGGCTTGCTTTTGGCTGTGCTGGAAAACGTACAGAAAGCAAAACCAAAAGATAAGCTTTAGGATTTAAAATCTCCACTCAAGGTGCAGGTGGAAAATTAGAAAGCCACTGTGGTGATCTTAAAAGATATCTTGTATATCTGAAAGTCAGCTACATAAAGGAGAAAACATCAAAACTAATTGCATTGATTGTGTAGTTTCAGTACCTGTTAAATGCATAATTCCATTGATTTAGTTTGGCAATGGCTAAGCAACTGATTATAAAGGAAAGGGACCCTAAGATTTAGTATGGCAAACAGAGATAAAGTTAAGAAATCTAGCCCACCAATCTCCTGAAAGCTCTTTGTAGCCAGAATCACCTCTGCCTAAGTTGTTCTTGGCTTGAAGATCTGCTCTGGGAAGAGATACTATGTACATCAATGGAACTACAAAATCTTGAAAACTTATGCCAGAAGGAAGTTGGAAAGCATAAAAGAAATACATTAATTCTTCTTAACTGTTTTTTTCTGCCTTCTCTGCCCTCTGTTGCTATAATTTTGGATTTGTCTATTTTTATTTTCATTTCTATCAAATGTTTTGTGTATTTTGAAGCTGTTATGTGATGCTTGCATTTAGGATTCTTGTGTCCTCTTGATGCATTAACACTTTTACAGTTATAAAATGGCTTTCTGTACCCTGGCATCCCTCCTTTTCCTGATTTAATTAGATTTCTTATTATTAGAACGTATGTAGTACATTTTTGTTCTTCCTCTTACTTTTAAAGTGAATTTCTTTTAGATGGAATGTTGTGTCTATGAAAAAAAATCTATGTTTTCAAATTTAGTATTAGAATATTCACCTTTAATGTAATTATGGGCATAGTAGGGTTTAAATCTACCATCTTGCTATTCATTTTCTATTTGTTCCATATTTTTCTTATTTCTTTTGGGTGTCCACCTTTTTTCATGTTAACTGAATGTTATTTAATGTTTGTACACTATGGCCTTATTAGCTACAGCTCTTTATTTTATTTTATAAATGTTGTTTTTGGGTTTACAATCTTTAACTCATCACAATATACTTTCAAATAATATTTTACCACTTTGCATATAAGACCATTAAACAGTGTACTTTCTGTCTCCTGCCCATTTTTAATTTCAAATAATATTACCCCTTTTGAAAATAATTAAGAAACTTATACGAGTATGTTTCCATTTTTTCTTATCTTTTCTTGAGAATTACCATGCATTTTATTTCTGCATATGTTATAAATTTCACATTACATTTTCGTCTTGCTTTAACTGTTAATTTTATTTTAAATAATTTTTTTAAATGATAAAAAAATTACATTTACCCCCAAGGTAGCATTCTTGTGTTCTATCTTTTTTGTATATTGTAAATCCAAGTATCTATTTCATAGTATTTTCTTTTATTATAAATAATTTATTTCTGCATTTATTGTAGTGTTAAGTCTGCTGTTGACAAATTATCCCAGCTTTATTTTTCTAAAAAGTTTATTTTATCCTTATTTTTGAATGATAGTGTTGCTGTTTGCTGAATTTACAGTTCTAGGTTGACAGTTTTAAAATTTTGAAAGTAAAATTCTAATCCTTTGTTTTTGCTTCATTTCTGATAAATTTCAGTCATTCTCATTTTTGTTCCACTGTGTGTAGTACGTGTTTTTCCTCCAGTTGTTTTCAAGCTTTTTCTTCACGACTAGGTTACAGTAGTTTCATTTTGATACAGCTTGTGGTGCTTCTCTTTGTGGTTTTTCCTGATTTCAGTCAGCTGAATTTGTTGGATTGGTGAGTGTACAGCTTTCATTACACCAGTAAAATGTTTAGCTATTTTCTTTTACGTATCTTCCACCTCCTTCCTCCCCATCCTACTCTTGCTTTCTCTCAGACTCTACTTGCATGTATGTTAGATTGCTGGCTGTTTTTCCACCGTTCACTGAGTTTGTATTTTATTTTTAGTCTTTTTTTTCTCACTTTGCTTCAGTGTGGATAGTGTCTGTTGCAATATTTTCAAGTACGTCGATCTTTCCTTTCACAGTTTTGAGTATGCACTTAAATCCAGTGAATTTTTCAATTTAAATATTGTATTCTGGGCCGGGTGCAGTGACTCATGCCTGTAATCCCAGTACTTTGGGAGGCCGAGGAGGGTGGATCACCTGAGGTCAGGAGTTAGAGACCAGCCTGACCAACATGGAGAAACCCTGTCTCTACTAAAAATACAAAATGAGTGGTGGCACGTGCCTGTAATCCCAGCTACTCGGGAGGTTGAGGCAGGAGAATTGCTCAAACCCAGGAGGCGGAGGTTGCAGTGAGCCAAGCTCAAGCCATTGCACTCCAGCCTGGGCAACAAGAGTGAAATTCTGTCCCCCTGCAAAAAAAAAAAAAAAAAATTGTATTATTTAGTCCCAACTATTGATACATGGATAAAGTGTACCACGGCCACCACCATTATCAACATCATCACAGCAGTGTTTTATAGCACTTTTAAGACTATAACTGCTTTTATATATATTAACAGATTTTACGCTCACTGATGCTTGGTTATTTCTGTCTTAAAGATATGAAATGTGAGGCTCAGAAAATAAGTCAGTTATTCAAACATACTAGGAAAATAATTGTATGCTAGGACTGAAATCTAAATCTATCCAAGTCAATTTTTATTTGCTACTTCATGCTGCCCATCTATAGTTGATCTTTTACCACACCATGATCTTAGGAGACTAGGAAACAGTAAAACCACAAGTAAGAAAATGATTCTTCTATACATTTCAAACCAAATAGCTATCTAAGATAATTTATCCAAATAATCCATGTCAAATAAAAGCATGCTTCCGTTCTCTAGATACTATAAGCAAAACTGTAAAAGACAGCTTTGTGTCCCCAGTGAAGAGCAGTCAGGCAACCATGAGACATACCTAGCGATGCAGTATTTATTATTTCTTGAGCTTTTATTGCTTGGTGTTCAATAGTCCTGTGAGATAGTTCTCATTACGCTTCATTTATACATGAGAAAACTCTCACAGAAGTTGCGTAACTTGCTCAGAGTCCCATGGATAATAAGTGGCCCAGGCAGCACTTGAGTCGAGGTCAGTCTTGCTTTTTGCCTTTCTTATTCACTGTCCTACCTTGCCTCTATGTTTGTGTCCCTTCTCAGTCCCTTCTGTTGCACTGATGATTTGTCTTTTTTTAATATAGATGTGCTTTATTTACTGCAATTGACAACTAATAATTGTGTCTATTTATGGCATTCAACACAGTGTGTGTTTTTTTCTTTTTTCTTTTCTTTTTTTTTTTATTTTGAGACAGAGTCTTGCTCTGTCACTGAGGCTGGAGTACAGTGGCATGATCTCAGCTCACAGCAGCCTCTGCCTGCTGAGCTCAAGCGATTGTCCTGTCTTAACCTTCCAAGTAGCTGGGGCCATCCAGGCATGCACCACTGTGTCTGGACAATTTATTTATTTATGTTTTTTTTTTTTTTCTTTTTTTTTTTTTTTGTAGAGCTCTTTTATAGAAGTCTCCTTATATTTCCCAGGCTGGTCTCAAACTCCTGGGCTCAGCAATCTTCCTGCCTTGGCCTCCTAAAAGCCCTGGGATTACAGATGTCAACCACTGCACCTGGCCTAACATGATGTTTTGAAATACATACATATTGTGAAATGGATAAATCTAGCTAAACATATACTTATTTTTTTGTTTGTGGTGAGACCACTTAAAGCCCAGTCTTTCAGCAATTTTCAAGTATATCACCATGGGGTACAACAGATCTCTTAGACCTGTCCCTACTATCTGGATGACATTTTGCATCCTTTGACGAACATGCTGATTTATCTTTAACATATTGTATTGCTACCTTGTGGTGGGCAGAACTTTGGTCCTCGTCATCTCAGCCACCTAGTGTTACATCCTGTTGTGTTACATGGCAAGGAGGCTTTGCAGATGTAATTAATGTTACTCCTCAGTTGACTTTAAGATAGGGAGAGTAACCTAGATTATCCAGGTGAGCTGGATCTAATCTCATGAGCTCCTTAAACATCAGAAGAGGAGGGGAGAAGAGAAAATCAGAGATTATAAGTGAAAAGGTTGGAGATGTCATTACTGGCATTTAAGATACAGGGGACCAAAAGCCACAGAATGTGGGTAGCTTCCAAAGCTGAGCCAATGGCTGGCAAAATCGTGAGGACACTCACTCCTTTAGCACCACGGAGCTGAATTCTGCCAGCAATCTCAATGAGCCTGGAAGCAGGTTGTGCCTCAGAGGCTCCAAAGAAGAGTCCAGGCCAGCTGACAGCCTGACTTGCACCTTGTGTGCCCCTATGTAGAGAACCCAGTCAAGCCATGCTGTACTCAGACTTCCCACTCATGGCACCTATGAGATAATAAATAGGTGTTGTGTTAATTTATGATGGCAGCAATAGCAGGCTAGTATATACTTTAGGGACAATTAATTTCAAATTTTTGTGTGTGAACTCTCCTCATTCACTGGCATGTCACACAAACACATTCACACGCACACTCTTAGAGATACTCAAGTTGTATACTTTCAGAAGAGGCTTTCTCTGTTTTTAAAGTCTACGGTTCTCAGCATTCTTACCGAGGCATGCTATCACTTTCGTGTCACTTTGGACAGCCTTCCCTGCTGTCATCCTCAGCTTTTTCTTGCATTGTCTGTTTTCCCTTTTCCCTGTTTGCACCTCAGTTCTTTTGTTTTCTGTTAATTTTAGAACCTGATTATATACACAGCTAGTCCACAAACACATGTATAGTTTTCTTCACAAAAAATCAAGGAAGGACATTGCATTGTGTGAAGTGTTTGCATCTTTATATTTTTATTTGATACTTACTGCAAAGTGGCATGTGGATGCTTTTCTACTGCTGGATACAAAGGTATCTAATAAGACAGAAATATTCCTCATGCACGTGCTGTAGGATTCTTGGACCTGAAGAAAATTTGGCTTCTGAAAAACTATATTATCATAATCAGAATAATATTTGATAGAGTTCCTAATATTTTATTAACATCAGGAGATTTGATTGAAGTCAACATTTGCAATTTAAATGTGGTATTAAGCACTTTGTTTAAAGGCAGAAGAATTACAATGCATCAATCTGTATGTTTATACAAATTTGACAACTATAACACATGCCACTTAAAAAAACCATATTTACCATGCACAATCTCATATAAATACAAGCTGTAAGTCTAAGAGCCACCCTAGATTCCATTCTCTCCTTTACCTCCAATGACTAGTCCGTCCCCAAGGCGAGTTTATTTTTCTTCCTGAATGACCCTAAGGGGTAAAAATAGATTGGATAGTTGGAGACGATATGATTTACAGTTATACGGAAAAACTTTTAACTATTGACCATGCACTATACTGTTATGCCCAGACCGTTTATTCCCCGAAGAAGACCACCAGAGTCCAGAGTCAAAGCCAAGCGGCAGGGATCTTTATATTGCAAGTTCGAACTTGGTCCCTCCGTTCCACAACATACAAGAGGGCCGCGAAGGAGGCATGTGCTCGCTTCTTATAGCCCGATGTAAACAGGATATGTAAAGTTACAGAGAAACAAGGGAATTCTTCTGGTTACAGCATTACAATTGGTTTACATTTTAAGTTATACTTTTAGCAGTTTTCTTATTGGTTCCTGCGCTTTTACAATCGGTTGTAACCTTATCGGAGATCTCAAGGCTATGATACATGGAGGAATGTGTTTGTGTCGGGCCCAAGGCTATGATATATGGAGGAATGTGTTCTTTCAATACAAAGGTTTAACTTGTCCTTTAGAGGAAGATATTTTTCTTACTAGAATTTACTAACTAGATATTTAGTGGGAATATCAGGGAATGTGCTGGTATCAAATGGTTGGTTGCAAGTCCCTTTCAAAAATTAGCATTTCCAATTCTGCATCAACATCGTTGTTTACTCAGCTGCGGAGAGCACATTCTTCCAGGAGCACCTTCAGGGCTTTCCGGGCAGCTTCTGGGCTTTGTTTGTTTGGAATCCGAAAGCAAGCAGCTTTTCCCAAAAAGAAAGTCCTCAGGAAATACTTTGAAATAAATTAAATGACATTTTTAGGCATTTTTATTGATCTGTTGTTTACAGACTATTTTGAATCTATTGACTTTATTTTGTGATAAGCAGAACTTTTACAGCATCTCAATGGAACCTGATTTCTAGATTTACTTGCCACCTTGAAGCGATAATTACATTGTTTTTGAGATGTAACATCTTTGTTTCCATAACATAAGACCTTCAGTTTATAACACAATGTACAACTGAGGCTTACTTTTTTAAAAGCACTGATTTATTTGAAACCTGTCTAAATTCGGCTAGGTTTCATAATTGGAGCAATCATCAATATAGTGTGAATGACCTTATACAATATGATTTTATTAAATAAAATATTTTTATTAAAACTAAATGAAGTCATAAAAATTTGATTTTTTTTCTAAAGAAAAAATCTATTGAAATCCATGGACCTAAAATGTGGCCTATTATTTTAAAAAGTCTATTTAAATATATGTTTGAAATAGATATGTATTTATTTCTAGCATATTTTATTCACCCAGTACTTAGTCTTTTATGAGAATTACGCCACAGAAAGTCATCTTGTTTTATAAAAATAACTGAGAAAGTCATTTTTTTCTTTCTGACAACATATAAGTGTTGGAAGCCACATGTTTATTAAGTTACATTCAGCTGATTGCATTTATGAAATTAATCTATGAGGTTAAAAAAGAGTGAAATAACTGTAGTATTCAAAAGCTATCACTAACAAAAATCATTGATAAATTTAAATAAGTTATTAACATGTACCAATGTTAAGTAGTTCATTATACTTTAAATATTTCCAGTCCATTGTTAGTTAAAAAGTAAATCTGCTAGTATTTTTCCCCCAAATTCATTATTTCACTGAATTCCTCTCATCTGAACATAGCTTAGATGTATTAAGATGTTGCATAAGATGGCTCTCAGTAGCTATTTAATTTATTCTAATTATCAAATGTCTGCATTCTTAATGTGTTAATTATTAGGGCTCCCCAATCCCTTATTCGAATATTTCATTCAACAAGTATTTATTGAATGCTTATACTGGCAAACCCTCTTCTAAATATTGGAATAATAGTGATAAATCAGAGTTTATACCCTCAAGGAGCTTATGTTGTAATGAAGGATGTAAACAGTATATACACACTGCAATGTCAGCTAGTGATAACTTTGGAAAGAACAGTGAAATAACAAACATACAGGGATAGAAGTGATGAGAAAGCCTTGTCTCCACCGTCCTTCGTTTCCTGTCAGTGCTGCAGCCAAGTATTTTCTCCAGAGTCGTGTTACACACACTCCCTTCTGTTACTAGGCATGTCCTGATCCCTCTTTCTGAAACGCTTTGCCCTTTGCCTAGCTAACTGCTATTCTTCAGTCATCGTCAAATACTGCTCCACAGGCAAGCCTTCCCCATTCCCAGCCATGCTCCCAGAGCATCATGAAACTTCCATGAAATTTGACACTGTTTGTATGACTATTTGCTCACTCTATTCTCCTCAGTAGAGCATGGGATTATATATATGTAATATTATATATATATTTGATTGTATATATATGGCATAAAGTGGATGTTCAATAGAATTAGTTGAACATGTTATTTAAGTATAATATACCAAGAAGTCAGGTTCTAAAGACAACGTATTTTAACCATTCTATTTATATGGGATGTTTAGAAAAGGCAAATCTATGGAAAAAGAAGTTTCCATATGTTTATGTTACCGAAACACCAGGGGTTCGGTCAAGGTCCTGCTACTCGCTGCACAGAAAGCCAGTGAATAAGACCGTGAGTATTGCCAAGGAAGAACCTTTAATCAGGTGCTGCAGCTGAGGAGGTGGAAACTCAGTCTCAAATCCATCTCCCTGGCCCACTAAAACCGGGAGTTTATATAGCAGGGAAAAAATGCAGCTGTGTGTAAGGAAACAGGAACTAGGGAGATGCAAGGAAGCCATCACGGTGAATGCGGGGTCTGGCATCTCGTCGTCTGGATGCGATGATCTGGTGAGTTTCAGTTGTTTGATACTTTCTTTTGAGAGACTTGATGATCATTTTCTGAGGGAGGAACTCAGATTAAACAAATATAAGTTTCAAGCTTTAGGATTAGAAGGGTCAATTCCTATATTTATCAAAAAATATCTATGAGACCCCTGGGTCAGTTTAATTTACCAAGGGCTGAGAGAGGGAATGGGCATTCACTGCTGACTGGCCTGAGGGAACTTCCTGCGAAGATGGAAATGTTCTGAAACTGGATTCTGGTGATGGTTGCAGACTTACCAAGTTTACTAAAATCATTGAATCATACATTAAAATTAGATGAATTTTATGATATGTAAATTATATCTCAATAAAGGTCTTTTTATTTTATTTTTGTCTTTTTGAGACAATGTCTTGCTCTGTTGCCCAGACTGGAGTGCAGTGGCACGATCTCAGCTCACTGCAACCTCTGCCTCCTGGGTTCAAGCGATTCTCCTGCCTTAGCCTCCCAAGTAGCTGAGACTACAGATGTGCACCACCATGCTTGGCTGATTTTGTATTTTTAGTAGAGATGGGATTTTACCATGTTGACCAAGCTGGTCTTGATCTCCTGTCCTCAAGTAATCTGCCTGCCACAGCCTCCCAAAGTGCTGGGATTACAGGCAAGAGCCACCATGTCCAGCCTCGATAAAGGTCTTTAAAAAAAATAAAAGATGAAGTGATTGGGGGAAGTGTAAGGATTTCGGGGTGGCCAGGGAAGGTCTTTTTAGGGAGATGCTATTTGAATAGAAAACTGACATGAAGGCGAGAGCCCTGAAGATGTCTTGGGACACAGGACTCCTGGCGGGGGAGCAGCGGGGCTCTTAGGTGCCTTGCTATGTGGAAGAACCGTGGGGAGTCCAGGTGGCTGCGGGGTGGTGGAACGGGGGCCACAGGAAGAAGCGGAGGCCGGGAGGAGCCAGTGAGGTATGTGAGGTTTGGTTAATTAGGGTCAGGGTACTGAATTTTATTTTAAATGTGAAGAGGAGCTATTGAACGATTTTAGCAAGAGAGCAACATAAATTGGTTTACATTTTGAAAGAGTCACTTTGGCTGCTGTGTGAAAAAATAGAAGCAGGAAGCCCAGATAAGAAATTGAGTAGCCAGTCACGAAATGGTGGTGTTATGGATCAGGGTGGTAACGGTGGAGGCAGTGAAAAGTATGTATCTTGTAGATAGAAATATGTGAGAAAATCACAGCCTAGTCTGAAGACTGCGAATCCCTGAGTGAATCTAGTTGGGGAAGTGGGTGGAGCAGAACAGCCTAAGAAGAGAGTAAAGAAGCCTGCGGGGTCAGATTACGTGAGGCCTTATAGGGCGTGGGGCAAGAGGTTCGCTTCGTTTTTAAATCCCGTGAGAAGTCATTGGATAATTTCAGATGTGGAATGACACAGTCAGACTCACTGCCATACAGATTCTTCTGTCTGCCATGTGGAGAAGAGATCATCGGGTAAGAAGAGTAGACACCTGAGAGCAAGTTAAGAAACTACTGGCAGAGGTTAGGCAAGAGATGGTGGTGGTGTAGATTGGGATGGTGGCAATGCAGATGGAAAAATAAGCGTTTACAAGAGCTCCTTTAGAATTGGAACAGATGGGATAACTAGATATGAGGAAGAGGAAAATAACGAGTGAAACATTTTTGGTTTGGGTAACTGAGTTACAGTAGTTTTTTTTTTTGGAGACTGAGTCTCACTCTGTCACTCAGGCTGGAGTGCAATGGCACGATCTCAGCTCACTGCAACCTCCACCTCCCGGGTTCAAGCGATTCTCCTGCCTCACCCTGCCGAGTAGTTGGGACTACAGGTGTGCACCACCACACACAGCTAATTTTTGTGTTTTTAGTAGAGCCCAGGTTTCACCATGTTGGCCAGGATGGTCTCGATCTCTTGACCTCGTGATCCGCCGACCTTGGCCTCCCACAGTCCTGGGATTACAGGTGTGAACCACTGCATCCAGCCCAGTTACGGTAGTTTACTCCAGAATAATACTACATGTATAAACATACACACTTAAAAGAACATTAGAGTTCTTTTTTGTTTTTCTTTGATGTTTTGCTTTGATTTAATGGGATTGTACTGTACACATGACTCTTAAGCAAGCCTTTAACACTCAACAGTTTAAAGAGCTTGGTACATAGTAGGCTTAAGTAGTATTTTATCAAACTGAGCTGGAGAGTTCTTAGATATTGTTCTTACCTCAAATTCAGTCATCCCTGGGTATCTGCTAGGGATTGCTTCCAGGAACCCCTTGCTTTTTAACCAAAATCCACAGATGCTCAAGTCCCTTATACAAAACGGTGTTGTGTTTGCGTGTCACTGACACGCATACTCCATGTACTGAAATCATCTCTAGACTCTGTGATACCTAACACGATGTAAATGCTACGGGAACAGTTGTTTTACTGTATTGTTTGGGGAATAACATCAAGTCTGTACATTTTTCAGTAGAGATGCAATGATTACAGGCCTAACTGTCTTTTCAATCTGCACGTGGTTGAACCCACGGATGCAGAGCCCATGGGTGCTGATCGCTAACTGTATATCCACAGTTCAGTAAATCAGCTGTTGAATCAAGGAAAATAGGAGAGGTTGGGTCACAAAGATGCTGAACAATCAAGCCACTGAGATGAAGGACATCGTGGAAGCTCCAAAAACCTTCTGAAACATTAAGTCATGCTCTTCTTTGAAGTTTGTTTGAGAATCCTCACAGCTGTCAGCGTGAGAACCAAAGGCTGCAGTAGTGCACACAATGTCCTTCGTCTCCGTAGCTTGATTGTTCAGCACCTTTGTGACCCAGCCTCTCCTATTGTCCTTGATTCAACAGCTGATCTACTGAACTATGTAGCTGGATTACAGCTCCTCAAACGCAGTGCCCTCTTAGTTTGGAATACCCTGCTGCTCCTGTTGTTATGATGACGACACATTGGTGATTTCCTTCCTATGAGAATCTTCTCTAATCTCCTAGGTTGTAAGTTAGATATCCTCCTGTGTGCGCCCTGAGCCCTGTACATCCCCATCATCACAGTAGTTCCTTGCCTTGTAATTGCTCGTTTGCTTTTATGTTTCTCCCATTGGACAACGTATTCCTTCAAGCCAGAGATTTTTCCCCATAATACTGTCCTCAGAACTCAATATAGTGTGTGTTGTCATATTAAAACTTGATAAATAAAACATACATAAGTAAAGGAAAATTATTCTTCTATACTAGAGAATACAGTTCCTAGGGAAAGTATGTATTTAGACCACACGACTAAAGCAAGAGGTCTGGGGAACACCCATATTTAAGGAATGGGGAGGAACAAAAGACGTAAGAAAAAAGAGAAATGGGATAGCCGTGAAAGCACGAGAACAATGTTCAGAGCATTTATCATGGCCGTCTGGGAAAAATACAATTTCAAGAAATGAATGATCAGTCATGTCAAATGCTTATAAAAGTCAGGAATAATGGCTGTGAAATGTCCAATCAACTTGGCAATTAAAAACACGCTGATGACTTTATGAAGCAGTTTCAGTATATTGGTGGAGACAGAAGCCAGATGATGGGGTGCTATGTACTCAGTGGCACACCGCGGGTTGATGACAGCACAGCCTGCTTTAACACGGCAGGAAACACGATGCGTTCTGTGGCATCCTCCTACCCGCTGTCTTCTGTGCATTGTGACTCCTGGTGACTGATGGGTGTTTAATTTCCTGAGGGCAAGCAAAGTCATGGCTTTAATATGCCTGAGAATAATGAGGGATGATGCAACTTTGGATAAGCCTGTAGAAGAGACAAGAGAAAGGAACAGGTGTAGAAAAGCTCTGAAGGGGGCCGGGCACGGTGGCTCATGTGTGTAATCCTAGCACTTTGGGAGGTCGAGGTGGGTGGATAGTGAGGTCAGGAGTTCAAGACCAGCATGACCAACATGGTGAAACCCCATCTCTACTAAAAATACAAAAATTAGCCAGGCATGGTGGCACGCACCTATAATCCCAGCTACTTGGGAGGTTGAGGCAGGAGAATTGTCTGAACCTGGGAGGCAAAGGTTGCTGTGAACTGAGATGGTGCCACCGCACTCCAGCCTGGGTGACAGAGCGAGACTTTGTCTAAAAGAAAAGAAAAGCTCTGAAGGGAGAATTCTTGAGTGTGTGATGTTTGAAAGACTAGACCAACGGCAGTTCACTGGGACACTGGGTGGAATTTGCAGTGGATACCAGAGCAGAGTTTGGGAAGAGAGATTTGGCCAAGAGACTACACGCTGCAGATCTCCACTTACAGAGGAGTTAGTGACAAGAGCCTGGCCTTTGAGCTGAAATCCACCGTGCATTTGTGCTGTAACCACATTCCCATGGGCTGCTCTCCAGTCAATGACAGGTGGAAGCAGGGATGCCTGTTCTGGGAGCCATGAGCTCCTCTGATGGCTGAGGTTGACTCATGGACCTCCAGTAGCTTGGCTGAACCTTCCATAGACTGGAAAGCGCCTAAGATGTTTTCTCGCAGTCTCCTCTGGCTCCTTCATCATTTTCTTTCACAGTAGTTTTCTTAATAAAATCCTTCCATGTTTAATTCTGTGCTGATACCAGCTTCTCAGAGTCCAGACCAATATAATATCTAATGGGTATTTTTATTTTTGAAGGGAGGTGAATTGCTGTGTTGTTAGTGTTGTACCCTTCTGTCACTCATGTTTCTTCAAGATATATTCAGTAAAATACCCATTTCTCACTAATGCTGTTTGGAGTAGGTCTTCTTTTTTTTCTTTTTTTGCGGGGGGACGTAGTCTCGCTGTGTCACCCAGGCTGGAGTGCAGTGGCGCCATCTCGGCTCACTGCAACTTCTGCCTCCTGGGTTCAAGCAATTCTCCTGCCTCGGCCTCCTAAGTAGCTGGGATTACAGGTGCCCGCCACCCTGCCTGGCTTATTTTATTTTATTTTTTGTATTTTTAGTAGAGCGGGGTTTCCTCACGTTGGCCAGGCTGGTTTTGAACTCCTAGCCTCAAGTAATCTGCCCACCTCGACCTCCCAAAATGCTAGGATTATAGGCATGAGCCACTGCGCCGGGCCAGGTCTTCTTTCTTGAGGGGAGGGACACAGTGAAATAATGAGAACTGTTCTGCAAAATAGAACAGGGTCCCATGTAGATGATACAGTGATATCAAATAGAACGTTCCCCACAGAAGTTTAATGCAATTAGTATCAAGGTGACGTTTATTAAATGCTGATGCAAGCATGCCATTCAGGAGTCTTGCTTTATACCTAAAAAAATGATGCATTCCTGATTGTGGAATATCTTTACAGGTAGAAGGCAGGTAATAGTTATATAGAAATAAAACAAAAATAACAATGTGTAGGATACAGCCTCACAGATTCCCAGAACATTAGAGCTACGAGGCACGTTGGAGACCACCTCCTCATTTTAAATGCTCTTTTGAATATTCTAGTGAGAGAAGCTGCAGCCTGTTGAGACTCCACAAGATTAAAGATAGGAAAAGAGGACATAGGCATGAATGCCTGCATGGAGAACCACCCCTTGCTGCTGCTCCCACTCTACTGATCATGCCCATTATTAACTGAGGGGTGGCTGTGGGTCTTGTCTTTGCATTACATGGACCAAGAGCACTTCACAGGACTCAGAGAGGTAAATAAGAGAAACCTATTTTTGTAGAGGATGAAAATGAAGCACACAGGGAGGTAAAGTGCCCAGTGTGAAAATCCCACCTGAACTGGCTTTAGAAACCGTATATTTACTTTTCCATATAATTTGTTTATCTAGAGGAAAAAAATAACAGATGTGTTTAATGGCTTTGGAAACATTTAAACAGGTGGACCTCAAAATATGGGAAATGAACATATTGCCATTGTTTATTATAATTTTCCTTCCTTCTATTTTTGCTTAAAATTCTTCAAGGCCTTTGGATATGTAAAAAAAATGAGCATTTGTTTTATTATGTTGCTTAATAGAAACAATCTTTTAAAGTATTGAATTATGCAGTGACCAAAATACTGATTCTAAACAACAAAACATGCAGCTGTTACGAATCCTGGACGAGCTCTGGAAATGTGTGGTATTATCTTGCAGAGAAGCTGTTTTTGTTCTAGTCAAATATGGAAATTAGTTTAGAAACTTCATTTTAATATATAATTCTGATTTCAGTGTTACCAGTAAATATTAATGTCCTTTCCTAACAGTCTTAATTTCCTTTTCTCAACTCCCTTGAGTGATATATTTTTTTGAAGCATTCATTTACCATCAAGAGAAGAAATAACATAACCGCGTGTACTGAAATGTATGGCTTACAGGCCAAAGAGTTACGGAAACTAAACTTGTTCTCCCACTCCTTTACTCGTGCCATGCACTTAAAAAGAAAACTTTTGAAGTCTATTGTTCTTACTTTTACAATTTATGATGTAGTTAACCCTATTCACATTGTGTACTGAGGTAGGTCAGAATTTCTTCTCACCCTTTTCCCCTTCTAACATGACCTGTTCTTTTGCATCATGAGTCATAGAAATGTAAGCTAATACATAAGGTTTCTGAAAAGATGAGGAAAGAGCCAGAGAAATAATAATGCCCTGAGGTTGTGCTATAAGGTGTGTTCCACATTGGCAAGAACTCCTTTGCTTGGTAGATGTGCTCCTATAAGCCCTAAAAGAAAGGGCAGGTGGCTGTCATACTCCCCTTCTCCTCCAGACACAATCACCTGAGACCATTCACTAGGCCTTCCAAGGGGAAGCCCAGGTGAAACTGAAGGACAGGCCTTCTGAGATGGACAGAAAAAGAAAAATGTGAAATCTTATAGTAAGGGTAAAAGGCCAAAGATACTTAGAAACTGTAAGGTAGAGAGGAAAGAATCCGGGAGCCCAGAGAGACAGGCCCTCTGTGGCCATGACGGTAGACTTTCAGTGGAGTGATAGAGAACTTGAGGAAACTCAGTAAAGTAGTAACAGTATACTTTCGGGGGAATGATAGAGAACATGAGGAAACTCAGTAAAGGATATTTTGCACCCTGGTTTGGACCTCATGCATGTATTCCATCATACGATGGGTTTATAGTTTTTATTCTTGGTCTGGGTCTCTGTTTTTTTTTTTTTTTTTTCTTCTTATATGTTATAGTGTTGGGATTCACTCAGATGGTGGCAGAAGTATTAAAGGGAAATATTAGGGAAAGTTATAGGGAAGAGTCACAAACCTTTTGGAAGGCCGAAATGTTACATAACTTGTAATAATTGAACAGACTGAGGCAGCCGATACTTACCATAGAGCATTAGGTCATAGGGTAAATACTAGGGACAATAGAGGCTTCCCCAGTTAAGTCTGTTTACCCTACATCCATTAACTAACCTTTGAGCCAGATGGCCCTCTTGCGGGGAGGTCAACTAGGGATATTGCCCTGTAATGGTATTTACCTTAGACCTCGGTACCTGAGCTTTAGTCATTCCTAGAACTACTTTCTAAACCATGTTAATTATCCGCAAGTGTGTTGACTCAAAGCTTCTGTTGTTAATTGTATACCAAATAAATGCCTGGAGTGTGAGCTGCTCAGGGCCTCAGTGACAAACCTCTCTTGGTGTGCAGACGGTCGGACAAGCAGGACTGGCAAAGCAGAGATCTGTGTGTCAGTGTACGTTTAATTCATCCATCGTTTGGGTCAGGGTCTGCGGGCCGACCCCCTCCGCTAATGCCCTCAAGTGTGAGGCGGAATACCTCCTTATAGACCTAGTTGTGAAAAGGTTTTAAAATTAATGAGACAGTAATCAGGTATTTTAAACAAGTGAATTTTATAAAACCTCATAACATTGAGTGGGAAAAAATTTAGGTATCACTGTCAACTCCTTGCTCTTACACATAAATAAACTGATGCTCAAAATGTGAAAAGATTTTCCCAAGTAAATATTACACATGATCAGTGGATATGATACTAGAGCCAGTCTTTGATCTCCAATTCCAGTTTTCTTACTATAATAAGATGAGTTTCTTGTGAGGGAACCAACCAGATAAAGTAATAAAAAAAAAACTACAGTTTCCATGAGGATCCACAAAAACTACGGTTACTATGAGGATCCACCTACTTTCTTGACAACAGAGTAAGAGAAAATGTGGCCAGTGGGCCCTCCAGGGGTCTTAAGAGTGGTTGACATAGTTCCTGAACAAGGGTTGGAAATCCAGCGGGCGCGGGGGGCTCCCGCCTGTAATCCCAGCACTTTGGGAGGCCAAGGCAGGTGGATCACGAGGTCAGTGGATCGAGACCATCCTGGCTAACCTGGTGAAACCCTGTCTCTACTAAAAATACAAAAAATGAGCCGGGCGTGGTGGCGGCGCCTGTGGTCCCAGCTACTCGGGAGGCTGAGGCAGGAGAATGGCGGGAACCCGGGGGGCGGAGCTTGCAGTGAGCCAAGATGGCGCCACTCACTCCAGCCTGGGCGGCAGAGTGACTCTGTCCCAAAAAAAAAAAAAAAAAGGGTGGAAATCTAGGTGGATTCAGAGAAAGAGCATGGTAACAAAAAGAGAGAGGAGAGAGAGAGAAAAGTAAGGAGCACAGAAATAGAAGAAAGCATCTAGCAGTGGCATGAGTTGGAATCGGGACAGGGGCCCGTGTCCGGGCAGGCTTCTTCCCGCGCTGCCTCCCGGGCTCTGCACCCACCGCGGCAGGGCAGTGACGGGTCTGCCGGCGCGCACCCTCCTTCTGTGCTCTTTTCTGTATCACGGGGCACTGGATACCCGCAAGCTCCGTTTTCCAGACTCCCTTCTGACTGATATTTAGTAAGATTTTGATAATGGGAGGCACCGGCTAGAAATGGGAAGGTGGGAGAAAGGGCAAATCCGTATTTTTAGTCATTTTTTTTTTCCTGGTAGTGCCTTTGGCAGCAGTAACCACGGTGATAAGTGGATGCAAGCCCGGGTTCCCTCCAAGGCGGCACAGTTCCCAGGGCAGCAGCAGCAGCGGCCGCCGCTCTGACAGCTTCATAAGCACCAGCCCTCGGGGCCCTGGCTCTTGCTGCATCAGGAGTGCGAGCTCCCGGCTTCCTGCGAAGTGGCAGCGGCTAGAGAAGGAACTCCAGCATCCTCAGCCCACAGCCGCGTGGACTTGGGGTTACACCGTTGCTCTCTGAGGAGTGGTTGTGGCCTCCTGCGGTTACTAACAGGAGTTCCTCGGGTACCAGTCTCTGGGGAGCCTCATCCCCTTCTTGTTCCTGCCTGGCTGCTTTTTTGTAATATTTAAAATCAGTGTTCAAATCCAGTGTGTTTGAAATGCTTAGAATTGGTTTTGTTTTCCTAACTGGGCACAAGAGACACAAGCACTACGAGATACTTCTACGTCATGCTGTTAAAAAATATGACCAAGCTTTACATTATTCATCCATTTCTGCTGTGTCCATGAAACTGACAATATAGAAAGACCAGTGTGTGTGTGGGGAGGCCCTGGAATATGACAGTTTATATTTCTATTGTGTCAGTTTTCTTAGGGTGTATGGTGAATGTAAATATGACTATTCTAATTAAGTGGCTGTGCATTTTCGTATTAGAATTCATTATGTTGCCTTCTCAGTACAAGCACTTTCTATGTAGTGCTTGAGCATGTAGGTAAGTCAGGAGGCCACCTACACAGTGGGATTTGAAGGTGTGAAGGCATCTATCTGCCTCAAATAGCGATTAAATTTAACAGGTGCATATTCTGTAGTTAAAAAAAGCACAGTCGGCCCTCCATATGGTTCTGCATCCATGGATTCAACCAACCAAGGATAAAAATATTTTTAAAAATTGCATTTGCAAGTTAATTAAAATACAATGCTCAAGAAAATTCACAACATGAATGAAATGTTACAGAAGCTATAAATCTATCGGGTTTATCAGTCGCTCATTTTGGAAAAGGGTCTTTGGATTATAGATTTCCACTTTTGCAAAGAAACATTGAGGTGAGAATTTTGTGGGTACTCTTTAAGCAACAGTACATCAGTTTAATATGTATTTTTTTAAGCCTGTAAATAAAATTTTTCTGTATCCACTTTAAAGTGTGTTGGGTATATAAGTAAATTGGACTGTATTTCTAATATGTGTATAGGTTTAATTTTATATCGTTTTAAAATTGTTCTGTGATTAATTGGCCACTGAAAATGAGCTTTTTAATTGTTGAGATTTTCTTACTGGCCTCATACGGAAGGATTTGTATATCCTCACTATATATATATATTATATATAATCACCATATATATTTATGCACATATATGCACCATATATATTTATTTATATAGATGCACCATATATATTTATTTATATTTATATATGATGCATATATGTGCATATATATGGTGTGTGTGTATATGTATTTATGTTTATGGTGCATATGTATTTGGAATACATATGATGTGTGCATGTATATATACATATACACACCACATATATACCATTTTTTATTTGTGTGGCGAAAAATACTTTTTTGGTGTAAAAAGTTTATTTTCTTTGCTAACTGTTAGTTTGTAAAAAAAAGAATTCATCTTTACTGAATATCTATAGACCTTTTTGGTCAACATTCCCTAAACACAGTATAAGAACTATTTACATAGCATTCACATTGTATTAGGTATTATAAGTAATCTAAGGATGATTTAAAATATACAAGGGGATGTGCATAGGTTATATGCAAATACTGTGCCATTTTATATCAGGGTCTTGAGTATCCATGGATTTTGATATTAGCAGGAGGTCCTGGAACAAATTGCACATGGATACAGAGGGACATCTCTCTATCTTTGATATTGTTATATCATATTATTTATATTATATATTTATATATTGGTAATATTTATATATTAGTTTAAAGGATTGTTATAAAAGTTGGTTTTAAACCACGACAGCAACCAAAATGATGATGTGATGTCACAGAGGAATATGGTTGCTATCTTTAATAAATATTACAGACATGAGAGAGAGAGAATGCTGCTAGGTCACTTAAAAATGGAGACATGATTTACGGGAATGTTCTTGTCCATATGTAATCAACACATGGAATCTTTATAATATGTGTCAAGAAATTTCCCGTTCAGGAGAATTCTGTAGGTGAAGGTTCAGAGGGAGCCATGGCGACATGCTGGGCAGGGGAGGGTTAGACACATCCTCACTGGAGGGATCGTGTTCTGGAAGATCCCCCCATTATCCGGAAGTGATATCTAACATTCCCCCATTATCCGGAAGTGATATCTAACATCTCCCATTATCCGGAA